>NW_021620526.1:1673540-1716390 GCF_004785775.1 Grammomys surdaster
TGTGTGTGTGTGTGTGTGTGTGTGTGTGTGTGTGTGTGTGTGTGTGTTGTGTGTGTGTTAGTGTAGAGGCTGCAGGAGCACAGCAAGTGTCCTGCTCTATCAGTTGTCACCTCATCCCTGCAGCTCTGGAGTTAGAGATGTACGCACAGCCACATTTGGCTTTTTCTATGAGTACTGGGGTAGGAGCTGGGATCCAGATTCAGGTCCTCATACTTGCACAGCAAGTATTCTTTCCCACTGAGCCATCTCTCTGGCCTCCTAAGCAACTTTCTGGTTGATCCAACAATATAGCTACTGGAGGCATCGAGGAGATTGGTACATGAAACCCCTCTGTATTATTTGTAAAAAAAAAAAAAAACCTTTTATATTTGCAGTTATTTGGAAATAAAAAGTCAAAACTTTAAGTTTAGGTGTTATGTGAAGATAAACAGCACTAGCTCTTAACATGAACAAAAGTGGTTCAAATCTGAGACCTGGCATTTATTAGCTAGAAAACTTGGACAAATCAGTGCTACCTCTAGGTCACTCTTATCTGTACAATAGTGATTATTTGTGATAATGAATGTAAGGGAACTGGCACAGTGCCCATTGATGGTAGCCAGAAGACAATGGAAGTTGTTACTGTAAAAATTCTGATGATGTTAAACTGTGCCTTAGAATTTGGAAGACATGATTGTGGTCTGTACACATAGCAGATAAGTAAATTTTGAGAGAGCTTTGTCCCTGCACCTGTAAGGACGCATGACTAGCTGCTATATGCATTTCTATTAAGTACTATGCATTTTACAACACAACTGAAAGTAAAATGCCAAAAAGAGAAAAAAATTCTGACTTAGTAACATAAATGACTGTACATTATAATACATTTACTTCCTACTACAGTCTATCTAAAAAGCATATTGCCATGCAGTTTGCTATTATTCTTAAATTATTCTGAGATTTATGAGTGTCTATGAACTCCATTCTTAAGTATCAAACAGCCCACAATAGCATGGAGCCCATTATGTAGATCATAGACTAGAATCAAACTCATTGTGATTCTCCTACCTCTACCTCCCAAGTGCTGGGATTACAGATGTCAGCCACCATGCCAAGTTATGAGACATAACATGGGTCTTCTCTAATCATTATAAGAAAATTCTAGATCTCAGACTGCCCTAGTCCACCAGAAAGCAGAAAACAAGGCAATGAGGAGAACTAGCCAACACCTTATCCAAAGCCCACACAGTCTAATGAGGCTATTGGCTATGTTCTTCCTGAATGGTATGTTCTAGGTCTGATAACTCAGCAGACTAAACAGGAAGATCCAGGAATAGGAAAATTAGCCCAAGTCTCAGGAAACTTGAGTCATCACTATCTAAATATCATTAAATATTAAGAGAGTGCCAAAGGTCCACTCTAACTAAAAACCATATGCCTCTTTCTATTCCTTCAAGTTTCTAAAGCAGTTGGGAAGAAATATGATAAACCAGCAAAGATATTACATTCACTCTTTCTTGTGAGAGAGAACAGAGACCTGTTCTGGGCACTGGGGTCTGTGAAGCTATGTTGTGGAATTGCCTCTCTGGATTTTGGGCCTCAGCCATATCTAGGAGATAAGACACAGGTACCCAAACAGCAAGATGCCAGTTTGCCAGTGCCAAAAGCCATCAGAAGAGTCCACCCAAAATTGAATGAGATGTCAGAGAAGGGCAAGCTGGTACCTTACTGCTTGGATTCTGTCAAAGCTCTATGGTGATGACTTCCTTGGGATGAAATAACTACAGTAAGAGATTGGCTGTCTAGAAATACCTCAGATTGCATCTGGTATCCTGGATTTAAAAGCCAGTATCCAGAATTCCCCAAGGAATACTGGTAGGACTAGTTCACCTGAGAGATAACCACAGAATGCTTTCTGAGAAGAGGAGTACATGATCCTCTGGTATTTCATGAAGATTCAGGCAGCAGGACTGCACCCCATGGACTAGCAAGGAGAGGGATGTCCCCAACTCTCTGCATCATGGAAGCTAGTGCTTGAGTTCACATGGAGGGCCAGAGGTATCTGAAAGTGGATAGGGACAGGGGAAAAACAGAGGAGATGACCAGCCTGAGGAGGAATCCAAGATAATTCAGAGTTAGGTCCAGATCTCAGAAGGACCATGGTGGCCCTGTCAAAAGACATACTGAACATAGGGGTGAGAAAAAAGGGGGGCAGAAAGTAGACTTTTGATATACTACTATGTTTGACAATATAATAAATATTAACCAATATAGAGATACTTCACATTCAACACATCCAGCAGAAAACACTAAATGATGTCCTTTTCCCATGCTTCCTGTCTTAGAAGCCAATATTGTTCAGCTAAAAACAAGTCATCTTTGACATGCCCTTATTTTTTTTTAACTACCCTTAACTCATTATTTCATGTCTATCTCTTAAATCAATTTTGATCTCTCAACATCTTTCCAACTCTGCCAAAAACTCCTCTAGGTCACTGTAATGGCCACCATTCTGTTCCCTTTACATCCAATACTTTTCTCTTCATGAGCTGCAGTGATACAGCAACTAGAACCAACTTCTAGAGAAGTGAACAGAAAGCTGTTTTCTGCTAACCTTTTCAGAAGCTTTGCAACAAGGAACACTGAAAGCCAAATCTATGCAGGTATGCACAAGAAGCTACTGATCAAAGGATGCAAAGTCTAGTCAGAGCCAAAGAATCCATTTAAGATTCACCGCACTACATGGTGACCGGAGCGAGAACAAGTAAAATCTTTAAAAACTGCTGACTGTTCTTACTATAAGAAAAAATTATAAGTGTGTGAAGTGGAAATTTCTGGTTTCTTTGAAGACCAGTTGTGTCATGTGATGTTTTTCTGGAGATTGTCTTATGAGAGGATGTTTTGCTGAAGCAGATACATGGTGTTTTTCTGTAAGCTGCCTGGGAAAAGAGCATGCAATATTTTGCTAGAACAGATGCTTGAAAACACATAATGTTTGGAAAGAATATAAATATAACTCAACAGACAGCAGACTACAGTGTGGCATTGGTTCACCTTGCCATTCTTTGCTGGTCTTCATTGGGCTTTGTTGATACTTGTTTTTGTTGACAATGCTCTAGCACTGATTCACCTTGGCATCTTCACTGATCATTCTTTGTTGTGACTTTGTAGAGAGAAATGCGCCAAAGAATTTCTTGTGATATTCCCGCAGCTTCTTACATCTTCAGTGGACTCTGGCCCATTGACAGAGCCTTGGAGATTCTTCTGGATCCAACTGCCATTGCTAATTTGTGAATGGTGTTTGTCAGTGGATTGAGCTACTGCTGCTGATTTGTGTGAAATGGACTGTTGATATCCTGACAATGAAGACTGGAATTGCTCAAAAGTACTATTTGTAAACAGGTCCACATTCCCCTTTATCCTATTAACCTTTCCTTTCTACTACCTCTGGTGGTGAGCTAGAAGAGAAGTTAAAGCATTTAAAAACCCTTATTGAAGTAGGTTTAAAAAAATCAAAGCCTACAAGTGTGTGCAGCCATGCCTATGCTCATTAACATGATGAAATCATTCTACAATGCAGACATGTTTGAAAACATGATTGACTACTTTAAAAAGTGACTTAAAATAATTAAAAGCAAAAAGGCAGGCATGATGATACTTGCCTATAATTCTAACACAAGGACTGTTCCAAGTTCAGGTCATACTGGCTCAAAAAACAAATAGCCAAATCTTTAAGGGAGTTAGTGAGGCCTAGGTTACTCAGTTGTCTCATCCCTTGCCATACTCAGTCCCCTCATCTAACCACATTATCACCTTTCTCTGTTCCTTTTGATCTAAAGTCTTCTCAGACATTACTCTCTGAGCGCCTTCTGGCCTCCTTAGGCCTGCCTCACTTCTATGTAACTCACATTCAGTCTTAAGATCACAAGTCAAACATTCTTTTCTCGGCATAACTTCCCAGGATCCTCCTACGCAGCACTTCAATTCCATTGTAACCATAAGCTCCACAAGGAGAGGTACTGTATCTTCCTTCTGTGGTTCCACTATACCTAGGCATGTGGCACCATGATCAACACAAAACAGGCTTTCAAATCTTCTGTAAGTTAAGAAGGAAAGACTACACCTGCAGTCATAAGACTGGAAAGCAATTGAACTGAACTCCGAGAAAAATATAGACTGAAGCAATAGGAAGGAAAACTTGAACTGCAGAGAAGGCAAAAGGCAAAAATGAGTGGAGAAAAGGAAAGGAGGAGTGAAAGTACTAACCACTCTAAAGAAGTTAGAAACTTGAGCACATAGCCAAAGGCTTTGGGATTGAGCAGCAGATAAGTAGTTTAACTAGCAAGCAGAAGCTAGACTTTGAGAGGTAAGGGACTGAACTGTCACAAAGTGGAAGCAGCATTTCAAGAAGGGGAGGAAGACCAGAGAGACAGGTAAGTGGTTAAGAGCACTGGTTGCTCTTCTAGAGGACCTGGGTTTGGCTCCCAATACCCACATGATGTCTCACCACCATCTGTGACTTAAGGTCCAAGGGATCTAATGCCCTCTTCTCCCTTTCACGGGCACCAGGCTCTCACATGGTGCTTATATCTACATATAGGCAAAACACTCATAAACACACACACACACACACACACACGTAAGTAAATATATAAATGTTTTAAAGTATTTTAAAATGAAGAGTCTTGAGCAGTTGTGCACAGTATAGAGGGTATAAAGATGAAAACCAAAATTGTAACACTCAAAACCAGTGATGCTAAGACTTCAAAGGAGGTAGAAGGAACAAGTAGGGAAAGGTTCCAGAAGAGGTGTATACTTTGGCAAAATGGACATATACTTATTCTCCTATGTGAAGGAAGGGAGGAAAGGCTAGGAGAAAGGAATATATGAAAGCTCAGAGAAGCTGACATCTTTTCAACAGAAAAACAAAGTCAGCTAGAGTATGGAACATAACAAGCATACATCTGTAACCCCAGCACTTGGGAGATACAGGCAAAAGAATCAGAAGTTCAAGATTGGAACAGGTGTTGTGACTCATGCCTTTAATTCCAGCAGTGGTGTGGGGAGCAGAGACAGTAGGATCTTTATGTGTTCAAGGCCAGCATGACCTACATGGAAAGTTCCAGGTCAGCCACAATTACAAACGAGACTTGGTTAAAAAAAAAAAAGCTTAAGGTCATTCTTAGCTTGAGGTTTAAGGGATCCTGTCTCAATACCCCCCTACCAAAAACAAAGGAAGGAAGAAAGAAAAGGGGAGAAAAGGGGAGTCATTTAAATGATTGATAGAGATGTGCTAAGAATTCAATCTGAGAATTAAAAAAACCCGCCAAAGCAATAGTCAGATCTATTCTGGGGGCTCAAAGCCTAACATGAAGTGGATCATCAGGTAAATCTGGTATATAACTTTCAATACCAGGATTCAGGCAATATATCCTAGTTTGGACATGGCTTTGACATAGTACATGGAGCAAAGAACTGGTGGTAGGAAGAGGAATTTTTGTTTGCTGTGGTTTTGAGAATCAAATCTAAGTCTTCATGCACTCTACGCAAGTCCCCTGCAGACATTTTGACAATAAGATCCATATTCTGAATCCAAGAGTATTTTAAACCTAAAAATAAGATTCATTTTGTAGCAGCAATATAAGGAGATGACATAACGCTGAAAAAAGAACATCTGTACAAGTTGAATATCCTTTTATCAAAATGCTTATACCAGAAGCATTTTAGACCTGAATGATTTTTCAATTTGTAATAATTTGGATTTGGAATATGGAATTTATTGGTTAAGTATCTGTAACATGAAAAGCCCAAAAATATGAAGATCTTTGAGCATCATATTGGATCTCAGAACATTCACATCCTTGCATTTGGATACTCAAACTACAGTTAGCATACTACATTATTAGACCATACACAGGATTATATAATTTCCTTGAAAAGGAAAAGACATAGGCAGGCACAATGTCTTACATGTATAATCTTAGTACTTTGGAGGCTGAGGCTAGAGAGTTAGTTGCCAGCCAGGGCTACATAGTGAGTTTCACAGTAGCCTGCACTACAGTATTTCAAAAAAAATAAGTAAATAAAAATTAAATAGACAGACAAGTAAATGGTAGAGGGCAAAAAGTTCATTGGGCACAACTGTGAAAAGGGTGAGCCTAAGCTTCCAATGTAGTTTTTGAAGAGAAAAAAAGAATCACTTGAAGATTCACTTTTTGCTTTTGTTTATAATGAAATTGTATAGCTTTCTCTCCAGGGTCTAGCTTTCAAATAGCCACAGTGCAAGTAAACTTTGAGTCTCCACCCTGTTGCTTCCTGTTGCCAGAGCTTCCAGTTCCAATGGCAGCTAGTGATGTGGTCTTGAATGAAGCAGCATGATATCCAGCCTCTACCTGAAGATCATTTCACAGCTATGAAGAACATGCAGATAGTTTACCCATTTGGCTTTTCTGCATTCTATCTCTGTATCATAAAGAAACTCAGGAGGAAGATGAAGCAGACAGATAACACTGTCCTCGTTCTGCACACAGTACCTTTACAGAGTAAAAGTCTCCTGTCACCAAAGCTCAACAAAACACCCACTGAACAGAACAACGTTCAAGGATTTTGAGGTAATGCTGTAAGCATAGATTTCCTGTTGGGAATGGTGATGTACAATGACTTGTCATCCCAGAGTGGAGCAGATGCAGGAGAATCACTGGTTGAAGGCAAACATGGGCTACATGGTAAGAAATCCTGTAATAAAACAAGGAAGAGAAGAAATGAATGACTGTGTTACAATCTTTTACAGAAAATCCAAGCTAGGGATTTCTCCTTGAATTTAATCAAGGAACAAATATGTTGTTTCTGGTTTATCAGAAAATGCAAAGTTTCTAGTTAACATTTTCTCATGGCGTCAGCAGTTGTAAACCAAACTGAACTCTACTGTCAAGGTCAGTGATCTGCTCATTTGGAAGACTTCTTCAGTTTCTCACACATCTTCTATATTCTTTCCTGGTTTCCAGCAGGATGTGGAAATGACTTGGGGTAGAAAGCATCACTTAAAAGTGGCAACTATCCCGGTATAAAGGAGAAGTCAGTGGGATTTCTTTAGTTGGATGGTGGGTCTTTTATAAATATTATATGCTAAATATGCCAAAATCATGTTTCAAGGAATGAGACAGGTTAGGTTGGGATAGGTTGGGAATTAACATGTGTTTACGTGGAGGAAATGGCCTGAAGAAAAGCTCAGAAGAGAAGAACAAGGCTGTTTTAGGAACCAATTCACCTTCAAAATTTCTGACCCAGAATCGTCTCTGTCTGAAAGAAATGTAGGGACAAAAATGGAGCACAGATTGAAGGAAAAGATGACCAGCGAGTGACCAGTCCAACTTGGGATCCATCCCATGGGTGGGCATCAAACCGTGACATTATTACTGATGCCATGTTGTGGTTGCAGACAGGATCTTAGCATGGCTGTCCTCTGAGAGGCTCCTCGACCAGCAGCTGACTGAGACATATGTAGATACTTATAGTCAACCACTTTTTGGGAACAACCTTGCTTATACACTGAAGGCCTAAATCAGTCATAGGCCTAAGTCAGCCATACATGCCTGCTAACACAAAGTCTTGGTCTCTGTGGGAAAACACTGACCCTAGACCAGATAGCTATAGACCTTGTGGACTGGTAGCCTTGGTGGAAAACTAGCAGCCTGGATAAGAACAAGTAGTCATAGACCTTGTGGATAGGTAGCCCTGGTGGAAAGTGCCAGCTTGGATAAGAACAAATGAATCATAGGCAGAGTCACAGTGACCTGTTCCCTGCTTCTTCATCCAGCCAAAACCCTGTTCTGGAAGATATCTGTACTCCTCCTGAGAACATCTGCGCTCCTGCATCATCCCCTTCCCCACATCCTGCCTCTATGTGTATATAACTCCTGTGTGAAAAAATTAAAATTACTGTTTGATCAGACTATAGACAAGCTGTGGTTCTTTGCGTACACCTGTCCCCCATTCTCTCTTTCAGGTGGTCCCCAGTCCTAGTCCACTGCCCTGCTGGACAGGGCAACCACAGGACTGAGGTTAGGGATCCCTATGGAAGACTTAGGGGGAAGGATTGGAGGAGCTAAAGAAGACTGTAATTCCATAGGAAGAACAACAGTATCAACTAACCCAGACCCCTGGGAGCTCTCAGAAACTAAGACACCAAACAAAGAGCATACATGGACTGGTCCATGGCCCCTGGCATACATATAGCAGAGAACTGCCTTGTCTGGCCTCAGTTGGAGAGGATGCACCTAATCCTATAGAAACTTGATGCTCCAGGGAAGAGGGATTGGGGGGGGGTGCATTCTATCAGAGGTAAAGGGGAGGGTGAATAAAGTGAAGAACCAGGACCAGGAAAAGGGGCAACATTTGGAATGTAAATAAATAAAATAATTAATTAAAGAAAAGCAGATCACATACTTCCAACACTCAATGACACTGGATATGGATATACATCTCTATTCCAAAAGGGAGGAAAGAGAACATAGTGAGAAAATACTGGACCAAAGTAAGAATGAAAATCAGCTGGGCTAACTCCAAAACCTGCATCTCCACATGAGATGTCAAAGTGTTCTTCAGATTTCCAACTCCTTTCAGCTTTGTTGTCTGCAACACACTTCATTCTCTTGGGCTAGTTCCATCCAATTAGCAGTTTCCCTTGGCAGGTACCCCTTGGCTCTGGCATCTCTAATCTCCTGAGGTTTACAAGGCCATCCAGGCTTCACTTTCATAGCTTCACACAATGGCCTTTCACAGATTTACCCAATGGCCTCTCTGGGTGTCCATGCAGGGAAACTTCTGCCAGATGTGTGGTCTCAATGAGTTTCCTTAGCTACAGAGGGAGATTCCATAACCCCTTCCCTCTTTCTTTCCTTCCTCCCTTCCTCTTTCTTTAATTAAATAAATATCAGCCCTTCTTCTCTTCCCAGAAACCCCTCATGCAATCCCCCCCATTTCACCTTCCCCTTAAGCCTCCCTCTGGGTATCACCCCCTACCACCACTAACACAACTCCCTTCTGCAGAGAAGGATTAAGGGGCCCGGAGGGGATAGGGACTCCACAGGAATACCAATGGAATCAACTACCTGCCTGCCTGTGGATCCCATGCCCCTAAATGGACTGCCTTGTCTGGCTTCAGTGGGAGAGAATGAACCTACTTCCATGACCTCTTTCTATCTAGGCCTCTCTGGGCTTCCATGCAGAGATACCCCAGCCACACACCTGGCTTCAGTGGCTTTCCTTAGTCATGGAAGAGGATTCCATATCACCCCTCCCCCTTTTTATTGACTCTAAAGCTAGAACCATGCAACTGAATCTACCAAATTCTGCTGCTTGCTGGGGCTGGAACATGGCCTCCTTGTTCAATTACATCCTTTTAGCTTTGAGGTTTTGATGGTTTCATTCACTGCCTAAACTTGGTTATCCTGGAACTTGCTCTGTAGACTGCCCTTGAACTTGGAGAACTGCATACCTCTGGCTCCTGAATGCTTGTGTTTAAAGATGTGTACTACTACTCCTGGACCTAAACTTTTCTTTAATTCCTCCCTCTGTAGCTAAGGAAATTCACTGAAGTCAGGCACATGGCAGGGGTTTCCCTGCATGGTGGCTCAGAGAAGCCATTGGATGGGATCTTTCCCTGAGGTTTCTACTCCCTTGACTCCATTTATTATCTTTAATCTGGTTATCTCCTTCAATGTAGGATTTAGCTCCTTTCCACTTCCTGGTGCCCCTTTAATCCTTGTATTTTTCCTTTCTAAACATGCTACATTTCATCAAAAAGCTCTTCATAAGAGTACAGCGCAGAGTCTATGCTGGACATTTCCTTTGCCAATGCAATTAATCTAAATCTCTTCACCTTAGCCTCAGGCAGACTGTTCAGACAAGGGTAAAATGCAGACACATTCTTCACAAAAATATCACAAGAACAATTTCTAATGAAATTTTTTAGAACATACTAAAATTTTTCTTCTCTGAAACCTCTTGAGCTTGGCCCCTACAGTTCAAATCACTCTTAGCTATCTTCCTTTTTCCTACCAGAATGGCCCATTAAACCCCACTTAAAGCTTTCAAGCTTTCAACTGCTTTTCTAATCTACAGTCCTAAAGTGCACATTTCTCCAAACAAAACCATGGTGAAGCCTATCACAGCAATATCCCAGTACCTGGTATCAAATTCTTAGTTAGGGTTGTATTGCTATGAAGAGACAACCATGACCACAGCAACTCTTATAAATGATTCCCCTCTCATACAATATCTGCTCACTGAGGCTCCTATGAACTCCACAGGGCATCCATTCCTGACTTATTCTCACACTATGTCCCTCATGCCTATATCATTTCCTACCTTGGCCAGCATCTATCTATCTGTCTGTCCCTCTATCCATCTGTCACTCCGTCCCTCCCATGATTCTGTTCTCCTCCAGATCTCCAACAGAGGCTGTACTCAAGATTTGTTCCATTAGGTTCCTATGCCCCACAGTGTTTCTCAACTGAGCCTATAATTCATGTTAGGGCACATTCTCTTCCTGGGGAATCCCACAGACTGGATGGCTTTTACCACTTCCAGTGTGGTGTTAACATATAATTCCAACTATACTGGAGATGTTTCCACATTATAGCTGTATATTTTAAGTCCAAACTTTACTTGTATTCCTCCTACTGGGCTTTACCTATATGATACTCCCTTCTCCAGTGAGATCCATTTCAATGAATAAGAGAAGCTTTGATTATTCAAGCAGAAAAATCATGGGAGTCATTCTTGAGTGGATAATTGTTCAACTCCCTTCTCATAATAGCCCACTAAAATCCTCCAAAGTTGCCTCCAGCCTGTGTCTACCATGATTGCCATTAGGCTTCTCTTGCTTACCTGGAGAACAAGAGTAACCTTCTAGTGGGTCTTCCTACTTCCAGTCTCTCACTCCCTTATCCAACTGTCCATGATGCAGCTGTATTGTCTTTCAGAAATGCACATTTTGTGTGTGGTCCTTCATATAACACATATACTGCTGAACTATTACTTCTGATCCTGAGGCTACAACCGTACCTCCTCTTAGCCCCTCTACTCCCTATGTTGCTGGTGACCCAGTTCTCACAGATCATTCAACTGTCTCCAGCATAGATGTCTATATAGTAGTATAGGGAAGTATAATATGTGGATTTGGAAGCTGTTTGCCAAGTAGACCTCTCTCTTTCCATTCCTTCTGTTCAAGTTTATAAACATATATGACTCATTGTCCTCTGCCTTGTAACATCAACATTACATGTGCTGCCATGGGCTGTGTCACATTTCTCCCAGTCACTCATCTGGATCCCATGAGGAATGTTGCATTATCATTTACCTCAATGGTATTAGATTTACCATAGTGTACAGAGAATGGTTCTGGGTTAAAAACCCGAACAAAGAATAGGTTAAGTTGCCTCTCTCATTCACAATAGCATCTGAATCCAGTGTGTTTATGGTTGGAATCTGGGATAAGTCTTCTTTGTGAAAGTCTATAGGCTTAAATGGAGTTACATGCTTATAGTGTTCCTGCTGTGGTCAAAATATTAAGCAAAGACAAGTTCCTTGGTACATTCAAGGTCAGATGGTGGCCATGGGACTTCTTAACTCCAGAAGCAATGGTATTCGGGATGCCACAATTTAGTAGGCTACATACTGTTATCAAACCACTGAGGCATGTACCAAGGCCTTTAACTTATAGAGAATATGAACAACACATGAGTTTACTCACTCAATATACTTTTAGAGAAGGTGTGCTGCCTCTGCAGGTGTGCATTAGTGAGGATCAAAAGGACTCTATGTTTGTTAAAGTCACAGACATAGCAGTATGCAAATAAGACAGAATTCACTCATTGAACACTACTGATTGAGCATCTTCAATGCACTAGGATCCACCCTGGAAACTGAAAGAACACCAATGAACAAAAAACAAGGTGAACCAGAGAAATATAAGAGATATAGTGACCAGCAGTCAAGTGGAAAACTAAATCTTACTAAGTTAACGATTACTGACTTGAGTGGAATGTGAATGGAATGTTAGAAATGTTGTGTTAATTGAAGTTCTGTATTCATTATAGATATAGCCCCTATTTAAAACAGTGAAATCCATATTCAAACTAGGAATGAAAGTAAGGTATTTCTCAGATTTTGCAAAAGTGGAGCTTTGGGTTTTTTTTTTTTCACCTTAAATGGACAAGCCTGTGCATCACAAGTACTAACAGGCTTCCCTTGGGATATACCAAGATATGGAGTTCAATTTTGCTTTTCTCTAGTTGTGAATATAGATTCTGGAATTGGGGTTTGACGGTGTGATGGCTGCTGACAAGAAGCCAGAACTCCCGTTCCTAAGGGTCTTGAGACTGAGGAACATGTTTGATCTCCCTTCCTGTTCTGTTCTGTTTCCTCTGTCCAAGCTGAATAATGACGTTCTTGGTTGTTTGGTTTAAGTTGGTGCTCTGAAGCTGAATCTCAGTGCCCTTTACTCTCAGTTGTCAAATTTTGATAAAACGAGCCATTTTCTTTGGTAAGAAAAAGCAGGTTTAATGTCTGCCAGAACACAATTTATATGCCCAATTATTGGCTCCATTAAACTTTTTAAAAACTTAAAAAAAAAATAGGGTAGCAAAGCCGGGCAGTGGTAGCACACGCCTTTAATCCCAGCACTTGGGAGGCAGAGGCAAGTAGATTTCTGAGTTTGAGGCCAGCCTGGTCTACAGAGTGAGTTTCAGGACAGCCAGGGCTACACAGAGAAACCCTGTCTGAAAAAGCAAAAAACAAAAACAAAAAAGTATAGCAAAGCCAGTTGTGAAAGGTTTCAGAGCAGTTAAGTATTAACTGAGAAGCATGATGAAAGGACAATTCTTTTTCAAACATACAAAAAAGTTTTCCCGTTTTACAACAGAACCTACAATTACTGGTCTAGTCTAGACTATTTAAGTGAACTAACACTACAATGACTATTTTTCAGTTCCTGAATATAACTACTTTGGTAGCATTCCTTCTGTTTTCTGTTAACATCACTGCTTCCTTTTTGACTTTCACTAATGGTTGTGTGGCCAATTGCTTAAAATGTTTGTATATAATATTATAGAAGAAGAAAGAAAGTAGCAGTCACTGTCAGATGGGCACTTCATTTATGCATTAAATACCAAACCCTATCCGATAAGTTCCCATGTGTAAACTACAGAAATCATGCCTAGTATGAGAAACCTAGTTGGCTTCTAGGAGGTAATGAGGCCATGGATCTTAGAATCTATTGCCACCACTTTGATAAACCAGCATAATCCCTTACTACATTCTAAATTTTATCCTTATGCCTATAGATAAATATAGTTACCCTTCATCAAAGAAGGTTCTTGTTACAGAAAATGGAGACTATTATACAAAGCCACAGCTGAATAGGACACAGAGATCAATGAATCATGAGGCACTCAGCTGCAAAGGATCATATACATCATAGCTCCTGTACCTATGGCTCAGGGAACACCATGGAAGAAGGGGTGGAAAGACTGTAAGAGCCAGAATACCTGAAAGTCTGCTGCGAAACAGTTTCTGTAGAAATAGCTGGATAAACTAGACTGCAACAATAGCACACACACACACACACACACACACACACACACACGCGCGCGCGCCTATGCAACAAATAAAAAAAAGTTGAGAGGAATTTGAGGAAGAGTAACTGGGAGGGGCTAGAGGGAAGAAAGCGAGGAAGGGATATATTTCTATTTCTATTAAAAACATTTTTAGTTTCTGGGTGGGAGAATAGGGAAAGGGGATGACATCTGAAATGTAAATAAATAAAATCTCCAATTAAAAAAGTTTTAAAAAATATGTATAAATTCTACCTAAAAATATAGAAAAAAAATAAAGATTGCTAAGTGTTTTTATTATAATAAAAGCAATACATATCCATTTTAAGTATTTTTGAGAAATATCAACAAGTGAGAAGAATATTAAGCATGTATAATTCTGCTCTGGATGTCCCGAGAATTGAACTCTTCATATATATTCCCTATGGATTCTTCTTTAGAAATAATTTTATTGTTTTATGTAGTCAAAAACCACACCATATAGTCAGCCTTGTCATGTCAGCAATTTGAATAATTTCCCCAATTTATTATCAAGGACAGCATAAAATGAAACCAGATATGCATGGCTAAACAACAAGCCAGGAGTCTTGTAAGGTGAAAAGGCCTGTGACATAGCTTTAATTCTAATTTTTGATAATTCTTATATATTAGCACCAAACATCTCAATCTATCCCTATAAGACCCCTGGAACTATACAAACCAAGTCCACAGAGTTGGTCCAAAGAGAGGTACTTCAATATTCAAAGATAGCTCTATATGGTTCCTGTACTAATTTACTTTCTATTGCTATTTCTTTCTTTTATTTTTTTATTTACTTAAAACTCGAGGCAGGAACATGAATGCAGGAACTGAAGAAGAGACCATGGGAGAAATGATGCTTACTAGTGTGCTGCCCCTGCCTTGCTCAGCTACTTCTCTTATACAGGCCAGACCTTCCCACATTAAATCAGCAATCAAGGAAACATCCTGCAGACTTGCCTATCAGCCAATCTGATGTAGACAACTCCTAAATTGAGGTTTCCTCTTCCCAAGTGACTTTAGGTTGGATCACCCACTCACCATGACAAAACAACTAAAACAAACAAACCTGCAAAGCTCCTTTTATAGTGTTCTGCAGAAATAGACTGGTCCCCTTGTTAGCCTAGTTATCTTTGAGATATTCTCTCGTTCTCTCTCTCTCTCTCTCTCTCTCTCTCTCGCTCTCTCGCTCTCTTTCTCTCGCTCTCCTTCTCTCGCTCTCCTTCTCTCGCTTTCCTTCTCTCCCTCCCTCCCTCTCCCCCTCCATCCCTCTTCCCTCCTCTCTTGTGTTTTCCTGAAACAGGGTCTGTGTAGCCTTGGCTGTACTGGACTCACTCTGTAGACCAGGCTGCCCTTGAACACACAGTGAATCTTCCTGCCTCTTCAAGTCCTTCAAGTGCTGGGATTAAAGGTATGTGCTACCACTGCTCAGCTCAATGTCTCTTTTAAATGGTAGTTATAACATGACTACAGACAGGACTACTGTCTCATTTTATCTAGGCATTCAGTATATTATACTTCTGTTAATTTACAATAGAGGTATCTTATTTTTAAACAACTAGTACCCAGTTACTTATTTCAGAAGCCTAGATTTCTGTTAAAACAGACCTTCATCCTTTAATCATATAACTGATCTTTTACTAAGTAGGTGTGATTGTATATTTTAATATTGTATCACTAGTTGTGTCCAATATTCTAGGCATTTACAATAATTTCAAACCCTGACTCTGACATATAGACATTGGCTTATCTGTTGCTTCTCACATCTCAGCCATGCATTACATTATTTTACATTACAGTACATTTTACATTGCATTACATTACAAGGAAGCAACCTATGTAGCAAGGTATTAGTGATCACCCTTCATAGTTTTCATTAAGCGTTTATTAGACAGTTTGTAACCCCATCTGAATATACTGCCACCATTTAGTCTGTCTTTCCCAGGGACTGTGTCATTCCTTGATTCCACAAAAATAATGTCAATGATATTTGCAATGGTTTATTTTCAATATACTTAAACCATCAATCACTAAAATGATTGCCAAAGACTGACACCCAGCTTGCTGTAAACTTCCAGAATCTTCCTTCCTATTCTGGAAAACCAAAACATTCCCTTAGAGTCCACTGTTTAAGGTTGAATTGACTTACATAGTTCATGATGTGTGCAATGGTAGCCACTATAACCTGCACCTTCCTGTACCCTACAGGACTTACCAGAAGTCAAGGCACAGGAATATTAAATAGCATTTTTGGAATTTAGGCATAATAATGAACATAATAAAAGAGCAACAGATATGAACTAGATTAATCTACATCAGAACTGTGCTAACAAAATGTATGGCTAAAAGCAAGAAAACAAAAGCTAGATTTCCCCCATCAGTTTCAAAGTTGCCTAATATACAAGGCAACAACAGTTTAGTCTTTCATCTACCCTAAACTCATTTCCCAGGAGTACTGGAATTCCACCTGCCCCTGCATTCAGGAGCAAGTCATGATAATCTTTCCCATCTACCACAAGTTCTTCTGGGAAAAGCACAGTAGCTATACATTTTCTCTTGCCTTTCTGGGGTTTCTCTGCTCTATGTCATCGCTTCATCAATGGGACATCCTTCAAAATGTGGTAACAAACCTTTTTTGGCGGTAGGTTGAAAAGTAAGTAGCAGTAAGCCATGCAACTCATCCCAGTTTTACCCTGCTATTTAACATTTGGTAAAAGGACACCTGGATACTTCTAGAGTGGTAGGCTTTAATCTAGGATTCACATCAGCATCTTATTCTGTGATGTTTTAGAAAATGTGTGCATGCTTGGACCATGGGTCCAGACATTCTGATACAGTGAATCCGAAGGATCTGTATAACTTGGCAAAAATCTCTAAGTTGTTCATTCTTATCTGTGCTGCCGGTTAAAAACCAATGTCCTACACCAATGTACTCTAACCACCTCTCCTTTATTCTGAGGGATACAGTTTCCACAGCTCTGTGCCAGGCTGAATTGGGCACTCATAGCACTTCTGAGTTTACACCTAGTCTTATCACCACTGGAGACATGCAGACCACAGCCAGAGCACAGAAGTAAATGAGGGTCTTGCTATTGTTAGCATCTTATGATTGTAAAAGAAACTACTTGAGTTACTTTAAAGGAGGATAATGTTCATGCAGGGTAGCCTGGTGACTAACCAGTAGATTGGGTGGTAAAGTTGACAACCACCAACCATTTCAATACTTCATTCTGTCTATTGCCTACAAAAACAGATGTTAGTGTTATATCGGTTTTGCAGAAGCAAAAAATTAAGAATTGAGAAGGAAACGTTAATGCGATCCCATGTTAATGCGATCCACAGTCAATGTTGTAAGGTAGAAAAGAAGCAGTATCATTTTTTAACAGTTAGAGTGATCTTGATGGTCTTATAATCTACTTACCATTTCCAAACTTCTTAAATAAAGACGATAATTTGTGATGTAAACTCTTCCCTTAATGGGGCCATTGAAAGGACATATGTAAATAACTTCTTTGTCTAGTAAGATTAAAAAAAGTACCATAAAATAATGGAAATAGATACCAAGATACACAACAAATGGTACTAACTTAATATAAACTACTTGGCTACATTTTACTACAATAAAAAATGACTAAAAAGTTAAAAGCAACACTGATAAAGTCTCCACAGCTCTGTGCCAGGCTGAATTGGGCACTCATAGCACTTCTGAGTTTGCACCTAGTCTTATCACCACTGGAGACATGCAGATCACAGCCAGAGCACAGAAGTAAATGAGGGTCTTGCTATTGTTAGCATCTTATGATTATAAAAGAAACTACTTGAGTCATTTCAAAAGAGGATAATGTTCATACAGGGTAGCCTGGTGACTAACCAGTAGGTTGGGTGGTAAAGTTGACAACCACCAACCACACACATATCATAGGTTCTTGTTGCTTTTTTGACAAAGGATCTCCTCTCTCTGCATCCCTGTCTAAACTTACACTCATGATCCTCCTGTCTCAGCCTCCCAAGTGCTGGAATTATGGGAATGTGCCACCACACCCTGCTATAATGCCAGCTGTAGAAATCTGTCTGTAGAAAACATTTAAGTGATAATGTACATTCAATGCAAAGTACATATTTTCTAAATTTGATGTAAGGAAAAACTAAATCAAAAATTTCAATTATAATAAAAATATCTTTCTCTTCCCCTTCAAGGATATCATTGAATATGTTAATGATTTTAAAATCCTTTTCTCTTCAGGTACTAAATGAAAACTATATACTAAGGTCACTTTATACCAGTTCAATTAGTTATTACATTGGTTAAGGTCTGTCTGCTGATACTTAGTACCCAAACATCCTACATAAAGACCACCAATAGTAAAATTTCTTTGCTCTTTTCCAGAAACTATGAAGAACATATATTACTAATTTTAGTTTCAAGACTAGAATTATGAGTATGAGTCTGTGGACACCAAATATGCTCTCATGATTCTTGTGGTATAAGGATAATTCACAAAGGAACTTCTTTTTTAAAACTCCATTAATTAGCACAATAATTTAGCCATTTAAAATTAAAATTTGACTCTTACTCAATGAATAGAATGGTTCTCTGAAATATTGATGATTATTGGCCCCAAATATACTATCATGTGGCAGGAAGGACCAACCCTAACACAACACTGTGCTTCTAATAATCTTAAGTCAGAATGCTCTGGCCCTTCCAAAGTAGATACTGTCCTCTTAGCCTAGGTTTATCATGAAACACAAAACAAACAAACTAAAAACACTGTATCGAAATGTTACCACCACTTTACTTTCCCTTTTCTGTCAAAGGATCTTCTATTATGTCACAGAGAAGAGTCTTTAAGCTGTTATCATTTTGAAACATACATCACAGACTGAAAGTCTTAATCTACTTCTGTTCTTATAACCTTAAATTATGAAGAGTGGGTAACCCTAGTTCCAGACTTTCAACTGATAACCTATGTTGTTCTCTCTAAATCATTCTCTTTGGTACAGAGACAAGGATATCGCTAGCCTTGTGAGCACCAGGCTCTTGAAAGAACTCTTTGATCAGGAAAGGCATGCAGTGTTCTCTCTGCATTGAGGCTCCTAAACAAAGCTAGCTTATTTGTTCTCTGTGACTGTACAGAGCAAGTGGAACACAAGCCACCTATCTTGCTGTACTACTCTTCCAGTTCTATACCCCCAGCCTCAAAATCTCCTTACCAGTAATTGGTAATTCCCCTGGGAGTTGAGGAACAGTCTCACTCACATCCTGACTGACTCCATCTTGAGATACCTGCAAATGAAAGGGGCATTGGACGGAGGTGGTGGTGTCATCTTTACACACATGGTAGACAGAAATACACTTCTAAAGAAAAAAAAATAGTTTAGCATTGAAAAAAACTAGAACAGAAAATTCAAACTTGCAAAAGAGAATCTGGAATGAAAATATAGGTACGTGAAGCCATTTGTTCAATCCCTAGCAATAACAAATTAGGAAAATAAAAATAAAAGACTCTGCTGGTTGTAACATTTATTAGATATGTTAATTCCTAGTCTGCATTTAAATAATGTTATCAAAGTTTTATACTTTGTAAAAATTACTTTAAAGCTAATATATCTCAGTTTAATAGTCAAACTTTAATGAAATCAGTATGCTGTATGGTGATAGCTTTTTTCCTATGCAATTGCTGCAGAATCATACCACAGTGCTAGAGAATACATTTTTGACTTATTATTTTATTAAGATCTTGCCTTATTTTTCATTTTATTCTACCTTATTCTACATAAGTGAACAGGTAGTCTGTTGGAGACCTGGTTAGGTCTCTAGGAAGCATTTCAACAAGTTCTCCATAGACTTTCTCTGTAGGTCTCCCATTTGGGAGGTATTCTCAGGTATGTGCCTCACCTAATCACAGCAGTAGCTCTGATATGCAGGCAAAGCAGTAATCATTAAACTAAGGCAAGCCAAGAATGGTGGCACACACTTTTAATGCTAGCTTTTGGTAAGCTATGGCAGAATAATCATAAATTGAGGCCAGCCTTGGCAACACAACCTGACCTAGTCTCAAACCAAACCAACTAAGCCACCTCCAAAATTAAATATCAATATTTAAAAATCAAAATAGAATGCTATAAAATTAAAAAGCAAAATGAAGTGATCTGTATATTATAATGAGTTTTTTATTTCATTATGAGGCATACATATAAACTATTAAAAAAAAGAATCTCCCCACCTCCCTCCCAAGGCAAACAGGCAAAAGACATTCATGGTTACTTCACAAAACCAACAGGAATGGGCAATAATGTAGCTTTCAAAGGAAATAAAAGGTTAGATTTGTCACTAATCAAGAAATAAAAATAAAAAGTTAGCCACCTTTCTGACTGAACATTTTTGTACACTGTGGGGTGGAAGAATAAATTAACCTTTCTGGTAGACCATCTTTAATATCTCAAAGGGCCATGAATAAAATTTACTTTGAATTCACCCCTCCCTTTCAATTTATATTCGCCCCCCCCCATATCATTCTAATGGGACAATTTACCCTGGCTACTTTGAAACATTTTACATTCAATTTGTATGTTTAGGTTTTATAAGTCTAATCATCATAGCTAAAAAATAATGCCATATTTAGGAAGCTGTTTAGTCTTGGCCTTCCAATAGTTCCTTCAGAGAGCTGTCTAAGACAGAGGGCTGCTTCATACTTGAATGTAAGGTCTGACAACAGTTTGTGAATAAAGCTTTGGGAGAGCATTTACAAAAGCAAAAATCACTTCACACATATTCTATTTCAATCTTTCCCAGAACAAGGTGGGATGATAAATAAAACCATGTCTCTATCACCTTATGCTATGTGAGCACACAATGAAATTCATGATTCAATATGACCCAAATGACTGTCTAATACAAATATGAAGAAAGAAATGTAGAGAGATTCAGAGAAGTGTAAAAATTCAACTTACCTTCTTAATGGATTCATTCTCTAAGGAGTGCGAATTATACTTAGGTGCTGATGCAGAAGCCATCCTGGAACCTACCAAGGAAGACAAAATTCTCTATTAACTGAATTTGCATTGCTATTTCAAATATGTAACATCAAAGAGTTAAATATTTCAAGAGAACAAACAGTACTTGACTTTGTAGGCCCTTTTCATATCCTATGGCTCAACAAAACACAAAATACAAAGAGCTAGCCAGTGTACAGGCAGTAAATGTCCAAAGAAGAAAGGTGTTCAATGCTATCTATTTTACTCCTGGTTTAAGGTTTGGTATCATGAGGCCAGAGGTGTGCAGTACTTTTTCAAAAGTTGTATCTAAACATTAAGATAACAGCTAGGCAACATGACTATTAAGGGCCATGTGAAACAGGAGCTAAATATTAAAAGGGGAATCCCACAGAAGACATCAGGCTTATTCTAGGAAATTATATTCATAACGTTCAAGTTGCAATCTTAAAACAAACAAAAACCTTTTAATGTTTACTAATGTATGACAAGCATGAAATTTCTACACCACTTAATTGAATGTATAGGCATTCAAGCAGAACTGTGAAAAAAGTGAATTATATCATTCATACAGCTTTCCTTCAAGAATTACTTTTTCCACATTAAGGGGTTTAATGAGAAATAGATTTGACTGAAATCAAATTTATAGGAATTATTTAGTATTTTCTAGTAAAAGTATACATTTTGGATAAATAATGGATATTCCTCAATTAGCCATGGACAGAAGTGAAATATTAAAAGCATACATAAAGCTATTTTAAAAATATTTATGTTTGTTCATTTGCATAATGTATATGTGTGGGCATACATGCTGTAGCGAATGTGTGGAAATCTAAGGATGAGTCTGTGTAGTCGGTTTTCTCCTTTCACCTTTACCTAAGTTCCGGGAATCAAACTCAGGTCTGTGAGGTAAGTGCCTTTATCTGCTGGGCCATCTCATACACAAAACCATTCAAATGCAAGTATGTATTTATACTCCTGAAGATGTTAGCAATAACAGAAAATAGTAAATGTTGTAGTTATTTTAGATATCAACATTAATAATAGAGATGAAGTCAGATGAAGTCACTAGCAGGTAAGCCATATCTAATCCAAGATGTCTATGGATACCTACGGAATCTTTTGGACATATTCCATTCAAAGAACAGTCGTGAGGCTGGGGAGATATCTTAATTATTAAATGCTTGCCTTCAAATTATGAGGACCCAAAACCCACATTAAAAAAAAAAAACAGCAAAACAACAACAACACAGGTATGGTATATGGTAAATCCCCCTTCCTAGCTAGTCAGCCTAGCTTAATTTGTGAACTCCAGACCACTGAGAGAGATCCTGCCTCAAAATACAAGGTAGACCACTTGGAAGGAATACCAACTCCTCATAAACACTCTCTCTCTCTCTCTCTCTCTCTCTCTCTCTCTCTCTCTCTCTCTCTCTCTCTCTCTCTCTCTCTCTCTCTCTAACAACAATGACAAAAAACCACAAAAGAACAGGCATTCCCTGACAAGCACAGCATGGAGCATACCAACACTCTGGCACCCTTTCACAGTGCTGGTCACTGTCCTTAAGAAAGGCCTGAGCAAACTATTACATGGATACTGTTTGGCTACTGGTGACTAAATTGTAAACTTTAAAACTGCACTTGCCCACAAGGACTGCAACAGGAAGCAATGTGCCACTGTGAAAGATTCCCTAAAGAGACCAAGTACCCGAGGGGCATTTATAGAAACAGCCACTCACTAGGTTTACAACACATTTTGCCCAAAACCTCAAGCAATAAAATTTTCATCCCTTTTATTTAAAAAAGAAAAGTTGTGGGAGTGGACAGGGCTGAAGAGATTGTTTAGGGGTTAAGAGCTCTTGCAAAGGACCCAGGTTCTGGTCCTAGTACTCACATGAGACAGCTTACAACCCATTCTGAGGCTTCAGCTGCCTCTAGTCTCTATGGGCATCTGCATACATATGCACACATAAACCCATGCAGTTGTATATAAGGACACATAAATAAAATTAATAAATATGTGTATAAGGAGTTCTTTAAAACCATTGCTTTTTTTGCTACCTTGGCTTTAGTGCAAAAACTGAAAGTTCTATACATAAACATGATTTTGAGTCCCCTCTCCAAGATATTTTTGTGATGACTTAAGCCAAGCACTCTCCTGTCACAGAGCATACAGGGACTAGAGAAGGGTTAAGATCAGTTCCTAAAGTGAGTCTCACAAGCAAACTAAGTGCTATATGTGACTGCTTCTCATCTCAGTAAAACAAAATACAGTTAAAGAGAACACTACTCATAGTCTTGAGTCCTCTAGCCCCCTCAAATAAAACAACATAAAGATGATATTTTATTGTATAAAGTTTAGTTTTAAGTGCAACATAGCTTTCACTGTCTCTCTTGAAATTCAAAGCAAACTCGGTGGGTCTTCCTCTCTCCCCATTTATGTCTCTCATTCTAGCACTTAGCATCTCCTCAAGAGTTAGAGCTCTCCCGGCAAGAGTCCCTATTTGCAGGCTAAAACTTCTATGTTGGATTTACTCCTGCATTTTTATAGCACCTGCAACAGTGACTAGCACCTAACACGTACCTAATAGGTTATGTGTTCAATGAATAAACTGGTCAATAACTACTTGGACAAGGATCTTGACACTATTTCTCTTAATCCAGAAACCAATGAAAGCTTATTAAAATTAATAAAAGGATACAACAAAGTTTCTCGCTCATCAGGTGTTCCCTATATAATACTCTGGCCAGCAGAACTGGAGTGTTAGCTTATACTACTCTGAAACAATTTGTACCAAAGAATTGAGACAGTTTTTCCTCTTCTATAGGCTCTCCCACAAAACGGAATATTTAAGGCACTCACACATTCTTCTTCCAGACTAAGAAACTATTCTTAAACTTTACAGATTATGTGAAACACCTTTCTCCTTTGATCTTTCCTAATGGGATTTATTGCTTTGGGATTTATTTAAATAAATTCAGAGAAGCTTACCCCCACCAGTCCAGTCCCACTGAAGCTGTACAGAACTATCCAGTCTTCTAAAGCCTGCCAGCCAACAAGGAATCATGAACAAGCAGTCTGAGTTTAGAATTCCTTTTAAAGGTAATTGTCTTTGCTTGGTAGTCTCTTTTGAAAACAAATGTCAAGAACTTCAGGCAGTGGTGCACAATATTATTAGACCCAATTTGCTATAAAACAAACTCTGCAAAGCCCCTTTGTTAGCTTAAGATGAGAATTGTAGATGGTATCAATCTGAACACAATTTTCCCTGTTTTATTGTGTGACCCTGTGTGTATGTTTGTGTGGAGACTAGAAGACAACCTTAAGTGTTATTTCTCAGGTATCATCTACCTTATTTGCTTGGTTTTGTTGTTGTTGTTGATGGTGGTGGTGGTGGTGGTGGTGTGTGTTTTGAGACAGGCCTGGAGCTGGCTTAGTAGGTTAGGCAACTCTCAGGGATCTACCACCTCTACTTCTATAGGGCTAATATTACAAGTGTATGCTACTATAGCTGCTTTTTTAACATGGGTTTGGGGAACTAAACTCACACTTGCACAAGCAGCACTGAGTCATCTCTGTATCACTGCTTTAGATCAGCATACAAAGCAATGGGTTTCGTCATGGCATCTTCATGTGTCATTAAATGCTTTGTTCTCATCTGTTCCCTGACACCACCCTCCTCCATCTCTCTGTTTTCCTTCTGTCCTCTAGTCAGTCCTCCGTTCTGAAACAAACATCAACACTATGTCCTAACTCTAATCTAGAATAAAATAAAAGGTTGTGATTTGTAATAACGACCTTTTTATCCACACTCCTCTCTTCATTTGCAACCTGGCCTCTCAGGAAGCATCAAGCACTTGGACCCTCAGCCACTTAGGAGACAAGAAAATAAAAACAGATCTCATAATGTTCTCAATGAAACTACTAGCTTCGCTGGGCCCAACAGAACTGTTCAACATTCCAGCCATTTTGAGTCCATTGTAACTATCAATTTATAAACCATATTTGCTTACTTGGCAGAAGGCTACCCCAACCCGCATGAAAATAAAGCATGATATGAAAAGTAGAAGTTTCATTTTTTATCTATTTTCTTTTGACCAGAGATGGCACACTGTTCTTGTAAAGGACCAGATAGTATGTGAGTCATAAATCTCATTGCAACTTGGCAATGTAGCACCAAAACAGTAACATAAGACAATTTCATTTACAGTAACAGGCTGCTACCTCCTGCTTTATGTGATTCTTTCCAAATGAACTTTCCTCAGCAAAACAAATAGTAACTATGTTCTTTTAAACTGCAAAATAAATTATTAACACTATCTTTCAGTTTGTCAAAGATGCCACTATGACCAGCTTCAACATGGTGTGCCTTGGTTGAAAAGGAGGATTCTGTATTCAAGAATTTGAGTTTGCAATACCAAGTATGTCACTCAACAATAATAGTCCTGAAATACTGTCCTGGCTGAAGGGGAGGAGAGTATGAAAAGTTTCAAAACAAAAGCCTGCTTAGCTCTTTACACTTTCTATAGTTTCATCAAATCAGGTAACTTAGCTGAGATTTGAAGCAGCCAAGATAAACTAACCTAACACATATGAGTTACTGTATATTTGGATTATTAGCACCACAGCTGGCACAGTATACCAGCCCCTGCCTCCAACTAGAGGCTTTCCATAAATTCTTAGGGCATTCCTCAAATTAGGTATGGAGGGAAACTGCCCTGAGGAGACTCAAACAAATGTCTACTCACTCTTCCTAGAACACCAACAACAAACCAAAGTTCAACTCGAGGCTTTGGCTTCTTTACAGAGTATGGGTAAGGGTTACTTGGAGCACAAGTAATCCCAAAGCAGCTGTTTCACCACAAAGTGTCACTCTAGCATGGGTAACAACTTCTCTACAGCTGCATGGATGAAGCCTCCCCTCTGGTTAACCTTCACCTCTATGCTCCAGCACCTCCCTACCAGGAAGCCATTTGTAATTACAATAGAATTGTGTAAAACGAGCTGGGAGGTACAGAAAAGAATGGTTGAGATCAGGTAAGGATCCAATGACTGTTCCCACACTGTTCCATGAGGCAATGTCAATAATCAATGAGCCCAATTCTGAGAAGTCACAGATGCTCTGATGAAGATGATGGTTCTTATGTGATAATCTAATCTCAGCAAGTAGCTAATAATCCAAATATACAGTAACTCATATGTGTTAGATTAGTTTATCTTGCCTGCTTCAAATCTCAGCTAAGTTACCTGATTTGACGAAACTATAGAAAGTGTAAAGAGCTAAGCAGGCTTTTGTTTTGAAACTCACTCTTCTTGTCATATATAAAAATTAAGCTCAAAGACACATCCACTTTTATGGCTTTAAATGTTCCAAAGGTCTTTGGTTGAAACCAGTTCAGAGGCAGCTGAAAAGGCAGTCTGAATCATTTTTCTCCAGCAGCCAGTGATAAGACTTTGGGTAGATCCATCTACTCCATTTCTTAGTCTTCTCATGACAAATAGCACATCTTCAGGACAGTTGATTGGCTTTAGTGACAAGAGTGTTAGCCATAGAACAGAGTAATTTTAGATATCATAAACTGAAACTGGTATGGCAAATAAACTATTAAAAAGTCAACAACTAAAACTTATTTTTTTTAAGGCAACATAGTGATAGGGCAGTCATTGAAGCAGACCATTAGAATCACCAATGCATCTTGTAACAGTGAAATACTTGACAGTAAACAAAGTTTTAAAATAGGAGCAAGATCAAGTTACTATCCACCTTCCAATTCCGAGACTCTTGAACCCACCTAATCTCTCCACAATAAAACAAAATCTTTTGGTGAATTATTTTCTGCAGTGAAAACTATTCTCCAAAAGCACATTTTAAATTCCTGTGTAAAAGACATATTTTTAAGTAAAAAGGTCAAATAGCAGTTGCTAAGGAGTAAAAACAAGTAAAGAATTATAACTAATATGGTAATGTTGAGAAAGCCACTTTACAACATTCATAATTACATTTCCTTATAGTCTGTGAACCTTCTCAAGTGCAGGCTAAGGGACCCCCAGAGAAAAGCCCAGAGATTGGGCAGTAATGGCACAGGGAGGATGGCAAGGTGCTTTAAAGCACATGTGAAATTTCTAGAAACAAATGAGAGGAAAGGGCTTTGGATGGAACCTGTAATTGAAACCAGTTCCTCCATGTACTTTCACTGAAAGGTGGAAGCAAGAGCTGTACTCAGGCTCCTCTCACACATGTGCACAGCTCACAGATATACACATCTCACTAACACACACACATCTCACACACATGTGCACATCTCATACATGTGCACAGCTCACTCATGTGCACATCTCACACATGTGCACATCTCACACACATACACATCTCACACACATGCACATCTCATACATGTGCACAGCTCACTCACAGACATCTCACACATGTGCACATCTCTCACACAAACACACTTCACACATGTGCATATCTCACACACATGCATATCTTACATGACATGTATACACTTAACTTCTTTATATACTGCACATGTTGCTAATATTTCACATCACACACTGAACTATACCCTACAGTGCCCTTTTGGGTCTCCTGTTAGATTTCTAGAGCTTCCTTCCTAAAGGCAAGGGATATGTTTTTTGTTACAGCACCCGGTAAAGAGCATCACCCTTCAAAAGTTCCATGGCGGTGGAGGCGCACGCCTTTAATCCCAGCACTCGAAAGGCAGAGACAGGCAGATTTCTGCGTTCGAGGCCAGCCTGGTCTACAGAGAGTTCCAGGACAGCCAGGACTACACAGAGAAACCCTGCCTAGAAAAAACAAAAACAAGAAAGACAAAAGTGCTATGGCTTTGGAGAAGTTTGACTTCAGCCACTAAATGCACGAGGATGGATTTGTATGTTTCTAGTTGCCATGCATAGCTTTATCATCTTGCATATATTGGCAAAGACTATGCTAGTTTATGTGTGTTTCTGAGCTTTTGTGGAAATTTAGTGAGTCCACAATCTTCTGCTCTTTGCTTTTCTCATATAGGTTACTGTGAACATCAGGAACACAGATACATGTTCCTGTGCTTTACTCATTTCTGCTACCAAATAGTACTAGAATTTTCTCCACAGAACTTTGACTGGCTTCTATGTTTCACTACTACAAATAGTGCTGTTCTAAGCATTCCTTCCTATACCTGATATACACATGTAAGAACTGCAATGGCATTTTGGAACCAGGTTTTCCTATACTTTTTTCTAATCTAGTAGCAAATTTGTTAAAAAATCAAATTATATTGAGACGATAGGTAATATTGTAATAGCAATTTCTATTTGCTGATATAATTGTTGTCTCTGAGGCTTATTGCTTGTGTCTGCTAACCTAGTCCTAATCCTGGAAGCTTCTAGCCTCCGTACAATCTTATGTAGGCCTAGGATGTTTTCAGCCTCTGAGACTTACTGCTGAATAAGCTCATCCTTTCTTGTTCTTACTGAGCTGTAGCTGGTTGGATCAACTCAGCTGCTCCGGCTCAAACTCCTCTCCCAGCTGACTGGGCCAATCTGACTTCTCTCTCGAAGCCTCTCCTGAATTGCTCTGCTTGGCCTCATACTAACTTTGACAATATGTTTTAATCTTCTGACTCCTTATTCATTCTCTGGCTCATTCAGTCTTCACCTCTGTCTAGCTTGTTCTCTCTCTGCAACCTGTCTCTGTACGACTGTCCAGAAAAATCGCCTCCTCCTGTCTCTGCACATGCTGCCCTTTCTGAAGTAGCTTCCCTTTTCCATCCTTGTGAGAGTTGGGCATATCCTATTCTGTTAAATCTTTCTGATTTATCACTTTGCCACTCAATTACACAACACTTTCAAACATGGGTGCTTCCTTCTACAAACTAATTTTACCTTCATTGTTTGGAATTAAAGATGTGTGCTAAGGGCACAACTGTATTCCAGCCAGAGGGATTAAAGGTGTGTGCCAAGGCTGAGCTACACCACAACTAGAAACAGGTTTGTTTGTTCATTTGTTTGTTTGTTTTGGTAAACATAATCTCTGGACTCACATGACAGCAGATGACAAAGTAGGCAAACCCATAACTTTAAATTAAGCATAATCTCAGGCTTGTCAACACTAGTCCAAGCATTTAGACAACTTATTCCTCTTCTAGGTTGTTATAACCAAGTACTACAAAGTAGATAGATAACAGGTAGGGATTCTTTCCTAGTACTGAGGGTGTCAGCTAAGGCATAAGCACTTGAAGCATCTAGCTAGCAACCAGTGGTAACTAGAGTCCTTGGTAGTCATTGGCTTGTGGAAGCATCATTTCAATTATGGTGTTCTACCTATGTATCTCTGCTTTGTTATAGCGTTCTCCTGTAATGGCACCCTTCTTGCTACATGAAGGGGCTTCCTTTCTAAACTATTTTTCATCTTTAACTACATCTCTGATGGCACTATTTACATCTAAGGCCACAATCTGAAGTACTAGACGTTAAGACTTCTTTGGAAAGAGCATACTACACAGGCAGGACATCTCCCATGGAATTCAACAATTTACAAAATGATCATGTCAGCATATAGTTACCTTCAGAATAGTTTAGTTCTATAACTTCATGGAATGCTTATAGTTGAGAGAACTATAAGCATTCCATGAAGTTATTAAAGTAACTTGCACTAAAATATTGATATGGATAAAGAAGTGACATCAATGTGGTTATTTCTAAGACATTATTCAGCATAAGTAATTACTTAATTTTGTTTCCAAAGAGTTCAAAAAGAGCCAACAAATAGATACTAGATACCACAATGGGAGACTGAAAAATAAATTGAGAAGCTAGAGAGATGGCTATCTGGTGTGTGTGTGTGTGTGTATTAGTTATTACTATCTGCTCAGGACCTGGGTTTGATTCTGGGTACCTACATGGTGGATCCCAACCATCTGTAACTCCAATTTCAGGGTATCTGATGCCCTCTTCTAGCCTCTTTGGCTCCAGGCACATTAGTGACACTCAGACATGCATGTAGGCAAAACATCCATATACATAAAATATCTTTAAAATAATAACAACAACCTTGAGATAGGTCTTTGAAAAGTTAATTGTGAGACAGTGAGCAAATACAAGTTGGATGGCAGCAAAATAGGTATATTAGAAAATGATGATCATATGAGAATAAAGGCAATAAGAAAGGTGATAGTATGACTGAAGCAAAAGCTATCCATCTGCTTATGGGCACTGATCAGTTTCCACATTTCTGACTGCCACACTATCAGCCACTGTTAGAAGCACATCGTAAATCATGCAGTTTCCACCAACAACCATATTTGTCAAGTAATACTAGTAACTTCATACAACAACCAACAAGCATAAACAAGAACAACTTGTCCACAAAAGATTGGAGAGATCAACCTGAGGCAACATAGTCCCCTGAACCACTAACCATTTTTCAATAGATGATCAAATAAAAATAAGGACATAATACTTTCTACTTGGACATGTAATACAGGGGATTCCACCCATATGAAAAAATATGACATCCAGAAAGAAGTTTAGTCTTCATTTTAAAGGGAAGTAAACAAATGAAGATTCCCTCTACCAAATCTATGAGGCACTCAAAAATATCCCCCGTATTTCTCCGATGCAGTAATACTTTGTGTTGTAACAGTCTTTGTGAACTGGTGGACACAAACAGAATGAATATCCCACGAGGTATATCTAGGAAGTAGTGAGGCTCAGAGCATATGTAGCTAAGTGAAGTATTCTTCAATGATATACACTCATTCCAGCAATGCTGTTTCTGTTCCAAGTACTTCCTTTAAAAAAATCATCCTCTGAAATTGCCTTTAGAGGGGCTGAGACAGAAAGGTAGCTGTGATTTACAGGCCAACTTTGGCTACCTAGCAAGTCCAAGGCCAGCTAGGGATATATGGTGAGACCTTGGCTCAAAACATAATTGCCTTCAGAGGTTAAAGCTATACAAGATGTCATATTATAAAACTTAGTTGTACCTCAATTTTAAAAAATAATGCTCCTACAATACCAGGCCCACTATATTTAATAAATGTGCCTCTCGGTGATTATGGCCTAGAACTAGATGTTGAATCCTCACTCAAATATAGACACTTAAAATACTTTTTTAAAATGCACCCAAGTCTCTGAAGTTAATTCAAATGAATAGTTCCAGAACAGGCAGAAAAGTGTGAATTGGTGCTTCTTGACACTCCTGTATAGTAGGCACAGGGAATGCAGCTTGGCTTCTCAACTGGTGAAAATGTTGGACTTGATCCATTGAAACAGTCCAAATTTATAAGAGCAAGTTTACCTTGGAGGCTAGCAAAAAGCAGAAGTAGGAGTAGTCACTTGCCCAACAGGCAGCTTGCCATACTAAAAGAGTGTCCAAAAGGGAATCCCCAATGACTGACTTAATTAAGGTCTTTGGAAAGTCACAAAGAGAAAGGCTTACAGTGACCCAGAGAGTACAGAGAACAGTCATTTCCTTCTTGGGCAGTTACCAGGCATAAACACAAGCCACCATACATTCCTGTCACAGAACAAAGTTAAAGGGCCTAACATGTCTAGACCTTGACATCATTGGAAGAGAAGGTCTCATGGATATAAAAAAAAAATCATCCAAGGAAAAGGCAAGAAATACCAGAAAGAGAAGACGATGAAGAGGAACTAAAACCACTATTAACAGAATGGAAACGACAGGATGAGGAAATTCCAGTTCAAGAACAAAGACACCCATTGAATCTGACAACTCCCATGCCCTTTGAACAAGCAATAAGGGCAGCTTCTCAGAGCAATAAAAAGAATTCCCAGGTTCCAGACACAAATTCTGTTATTGACACTAAGAATAAAAGTTGGGGTATAGTCATGCTTCGGGAATGGGCATGAGTGTTATGATACAGTCAATTAGGCTATCTCTAGTATCTTCTTGAAGACCATATCTGAAATATGGCTTCTACAAACAAAATAAACAACATATCATGATTTGTCCAGCAAAGCAGGAATGCTACCTCTGGAAACCTGCAGTTTATACAGCAATGGTAAAAAAAATGGAAAGCATCAAAACAAGGAGAATAACCATGTATAAGCTACAATTTTTAGAGATTCTAACTAGGCAAGAAAATGGTAGGTATAGCATGGAAGGAAGAAAGGAAACTCTATTTGTAAGCTAGGCATAATGTGTACATTTTAAATATTAGCACTCATGAGGCAGAGGCAGGTAGATCTCTGTGAGTTCAAGTGATATTTGTCTCAAAAAATAAAATAAAATAAAAATAAAACCACAAAAAAATCAAAACATGTATTTGTGGAAAAATGATAATGTCTTTCCAAAGTACAGTACTTCCACAAATCACACATGAGACCATGCAAAGTTGCAATGACTGGTTGTAGTTCGACCCCAAACTGAGTAGCTCAAATGGCTATCAATCACTGAACTGCGGACTGCTACTTAGTAATAAAAGGCAGGAGTTACTGACTGACACACACAACATCGATGAGTATAAACAGCACAACAAAGCAGCCAACCACCAAGGTCAGAGAAACCCAGCATCCAAGTGTTGAAGAACTGCTAGCATTCATCTTTCATTCGACAGTTGTGAGGTTAGGAATCAGTATTGAAAATTGCTGGCAAACATATTTTCAGATTTTAAAAAAGTACTTTTAGAAACCTCACAGATGACTATGGAAATTAAAATATGCTAGAACATATTACTAATGAAATTACGTTTTGAAACCCCCAAATAGTACTATCATCACAACTGACAAACGTGGTAAAAAAACTGACCAAGAAGAAGGCAAAGCTAAGTGTGGTGGCATGTACCTGTCATTCCAGCACTTGGAATGTGGAGGCATGATCATCAGGAGAAGGCCAAGCTCGGCTATTTAGTAAGCATGAGGCCTACTTGGCCTAAATGAGATGATGACATAAAAGGGGAGGGGCAGATAGGTAAATAATCTCAGAGACAGTAGGAAGTCTTCTGAGTCCAGTTCTATTAACATTCAAGGAAGTGATACGCTCCAACCTTAGAGACTTTCAGTGAAGAGAGAAAGGAACCATCCCAACTCACTATATAAGGCTAGCACTGTCAATTATGGTATTAAACTAGACAAAAACTGAAGCTAAAACTCAGTGACAAATACAGGCACAAAAATACTCTCAATCAAATGCAGCAGTAGGCAAGAGCGTGTGCACTTTAAGTCTGTCCCAACAGCAGGAATCAGCTAATGCTGCAGTTCGACTAGGAAATATCTTAAACTAGCCTACCACAACAACAAATTAAAAGAAGGCTGTGTGTCTCATTATCAAGACACAAAAGGGGTTGGTTAAAATTCAACTTTTGTTTTTAACTCCCAATGGGTGTTAGCAGCACATCTGCAGGAAACTGAAGATAAATCCAATCCTCGATGATGAAATGTTTCAAATGACACTACTCAAAACATGGATTTGGGGCTCTGGCCCAGACCTGCTGAATCAGAAGCTCCAGGCACAAAGTCAGGGAACTATACCTCTGCAAACCCCCCTCAGGTGATTTTGGTGCTACAGGCTAATCAAAGTACAACTTGCACAGCAACCAGGGAATTGCCCAGGATTGGTTACAAATGAGAAGACTGGACTGTACTCCTTGCCTCATCTGACACCCACTGAGGCAGAACCTGTGCTGACCCTGGAAGTCCAGGTAAGTCCCTACAGTGGAGTTGGAGAAGTGATCGATCCTAAAGCAGGTATTCTCCATGGAACTGCATAATCCTGCTACAAGACAACTTTTCAAAAAAGCCCAGGCAGGTCTCACCTCAGATTAATTAACCCTGGAGATATGTGGGTGGAGCTTGGGCAGCAGGTATTTAAAATGCTCCAGGTGGTTCTAAAGAGCAGCCACCCTAGTAAACCACCAGATTACAGTATTCCTAAAGTGAGGAAATTTCTATTTAGGGAGGTGGCACTCTCTTTGAAGAGCTCAGGAAAAGATACTTTCACACACACACACAACCAAAAACCAAGCATTCCACAAGAGCTTGCTTTATGCCCCCTCCCCCATCTCTTCCTTCCTTCCCTGATTTATTTATTAGAGACAGGATCTCACTATATAAAGCTTAGGATAGCCTCAACTCCTGCTTCAACCCTAAGCACTGAGATTACAGATGTGTACCACCACACCCACATCCAACACTGCTTTCTTAACAGTAATAAAAAAACGACACCATAGTCAGGTGAACACCACAGTTGTAAACCCTGAAATCACAACCTTTGATTAAGATTTCAGTGTACTGCCCCAAAGCTCACTGTTGACCTAACCTTTGAGAAAGAAACTTGGCACTTATGTTAATAATTTTACCCTCAAAGAAGACATTATGTAACAGCAATGGGCTTGGCAGACATTAACCCTAACATTAATATAAGTTAGTACAGAGGCAGCTTGTTGAGCACTGAAAGCTAACCTGATGAACTCATCTCTTAACACCCTACTGTCCCACACTTTAGGGTCTGGCACCATGTGGCTGGTCTATAAGTAAAATACACAAATGATTTCCAAGTCAAGTACAAAAAAGGGTGAATGCTTCATTATTATAGTAATTGTATGTAAAATGACAGTATTTTACATATGCTTGTATTTTACATATAATTGACTGCAAAAACATGTTAAAATTTATTTTGCCTGTTTACTTTTTCAATCTAGCACTGTATTGGTTAGCGTTATTTCAAAGGCTTCGTAAGCCATGATGTGACCAGGTCTTCTATCAGCTATCCTAGACTTTCATTTATATATCTGCACTCAGGAGATACCTGAAAATGCAGATTCTGCAGGGGTTCTTATTCAACCTACGATTCTACATTGGCTACAAGCTCTCAGGAGCAGTTGCTGAGGGTTAAGGCCATCCAGACAATCTTTGTCAACAAAGGAAAATTGTTTGATGACACAGAAATGATGGGAATATCTGTAGAAATGATTGGATTTGATAACAAGAAAGGAAATGTCCTGCAGGATAAGGCTCAGCCTCCGTTTTACATTTTATCTTAGCTGAAAGACTGAAAAGCAAGAAGCCATCATCCTCTACTTAAAAAACCACCAAACTTTCAGCAAGGAACCTAGAGGTAGAGGGCATTTGACAGGGAGTAGGACACATGCTTTCTCACATCCCCACACCATCCTGCCCAAGGAACTTCTCAGAACCAGGAAACTCTAAATTACATGTTTGCTGCTAGTCACAAAGCCTGAGGTCTCCCTGAAGTCAAAAGCAAATTTCTGCAGGTTACTCTTGAATAGCACTAACTAGGAGGTACACTAGGAGTCATAGCCTGAGGGTCACTGTTGTATATACACAGTCCTGAGCTGACTAAAACAGCTGGGATCACTTCTTGGCAATACTGAAATCAAGTAAAGTCCTTTTTATTCTAAATCCCCATCTAAGCAATCTCAGGGCCATAAAGAAATTTACAAGCCAACAAAGGGAATTTAAAGCATCACCACCCAACACAAGGAATGTCCTTATAACTCACCTCTGTCACTCCCACAAAGAGGAAGGGATGACTGTTGTCAAAGTGTATTCAAGAAGAGGCTTGGGAAACAAAGTGCTTCCTTCCTACCAAAAGGTCAAGGATGTGACATCAAAATTTAACCATTATTGAATGCTAAAGAATGGGCACCACTGCATTTTTCCCAAGTTTGTACAACAGAATGAGAGCTAAATGTTTTACAAACAAGTTAATTTTATTTTTACTTTTAATCATTACACTTCAACTTCCACTAGCCCTTTCCTGTCCCAAACATATTTGCAAACAAAGCAAAAATGAGCCTGTACTCATGTCAGAGTCCAAAAATCAAGAAGCTAGGTAGAAAGGGGTGGCAAAGCAATGCATGAACTCTCTCCCAACACTACATTCAGACTTTTCTATTGATCTACTATCAGAACCTGGACAGAAGGGCTAGGCATATTACTACTTAATATGTAAGAAACATGGTTTGTAGGTATACAGCAAAATGATTCAAACCAACATGCTCAAACAACTCTTAAGTTGCCACTCCTTTGATTCAAGCCAACAATGTTTACAAAATACCTACTATGAGCTCTGGGCAAGTTAAGTTTCATACATATTGCATAAATCATCTGAGACCTCAGCACCTCCTTCTTAGATGGAAAAAAATGTTGCAACATCAGGAGTTACCTGTCAAATCCAGCTAAGAAACCACGATACTAAACTATTAGACGTCTAAGATGTATCAAAGTTCCTTCTTGAGTTATCTTGAGATAATGAGAAACAAATCTAAATATCATGCAAAGGGAACTTGGACTCTGTCGTTTACAAATAAGGTCTGTCACTTACAGTGACACACTGTCACACTGATAGTGGGGGGGGCAGTGATATGGGGAACAATGTCATCTTCAGATCTTCACCAGATCATGATGGCTTTTTTATTTTTTTATTGGCACAAGGAACCATGAGCATCCACTGTAGTTCTACTGAGCAGCCAAGGCCTGGTCTTGATTGAGAAAAGGAAAGCCTTGGTGCCCACACACTCTGGATTAGAGATGACTAAAACTTTATGACACAGGAGTCACCTTGGTATTGATATTTAATTATTGGCTACACATTGCTACTGTTTGGAATGAAGTAGAATAAATGGAGTGGGTTCCGTTCTTCCAAGTCCATTAGAGATAGTGGTGCCAAAGAGGAGGGAGCGGGGGCAGAGGCTACACCCACAGCTCCAAGGCAGGGGACAGCCAAGAACAAGAAGAAGGCAAAGTGCCCTCTTACACTAGTTCTCCAAATAGCAATGGTTTACAAAACACTTTATTATAACAATGATATTGCCACACGGTTTACAAAGGGTTCTAATGCACATTTGAGATCCCCTAGGTCTTTGGAAGTTTGGTGGGCAGGTTTTATTACCTCTCTCTTCCAAACAGTACCACCAACAAAGAGGTTAATATAGTGTGTCCAAAGTCACACAGTTAAGAGAAACTGGGACCTGAACCTGTATCTAGAATCCAAATTCAAGGAGCTTCTCACAGGGCCAACAGGCTCATTTACCATTCCTTGGTCCTTGAGCAAAAATACCAAGAAAGTACTTGTGTATGATGTCTATGCTCTACAGAGATGCTTCAACATTCTTAAAAGGAATGAGACTGCTGTGGGAATAAGTATGGAAAAAGGTTCTGCAAGCATTGCCAATATAAGACTATCTTCTAACTACAAAGCACTGGAGTTGGAAGGCCCTGTTACACTTTGTGGGATCAAGCTGAATATGACTCCAAGTGAGCCTTCATTCCACAATGGCAAAGGGAATTTAGTACTTCAAGACCTACAGAATGCCACTGCCCTTTGAAATTAAAGGTTCACATCAACAATGGAAAGCTGAGAGGTGTCTAGAAAACCCTCCTTACTGGATTTATTAGAACATAGAGGTAAGCAGCTTGCCCACCTTCAATATAGCTTCTAGACTGCTCAATCCTGAGTCCATACCTTCTAGGCAAATGATGCTTGCCCCTCTGAGATCTGCCAAAGAGGAATAAATTAACTAGAAACCAGGAAATGAAGAAATTAAGAGCTTGTAAGAGGTCATTAACAGAATGAGAGAATAAATAAAAATAAATGACACCCATTATGCTATTGTAAAGTTAGATAATCTTTAGAAATAACTAAAAACTCTAGCCTTTGTAATCACTTGGCCACTGGTTAAAAGTGTCATCTCAGGAGCCCTGAAGAGTTCCACTTTTCTCTTTATTTTTGAGCCCCCAGTAAAAGCTAAAACCATGTGTTTTCAATGGTTTCTAAAGCAAGCACATTTTATTAATCCTCTTCTCATTTGAAGCAATATTACAGTATTATTTGCGACATTAGTCATTTTCAGAAGTCATAAAGATTGTTTTGAAAACACTGAACATCAGGACTATTAAAAGGGGTGGTACTAGACAAACAGATGACTTTCCCAGTGACTTCTTGAAATGCCATTTCATCACTGAGGGCTCTTGCTCCTCAGATTTTGAGTGCTCCTTTACTCTGGAACTATTTCTAAGTGAACGAGTATCCCCACAAGCCAGGCAACACAGAGAGATGATCATTTCAGATAACAGGTTCACAGTACAAGCCTGCATGAAAGAATAGAAACCCTTGTGTATGGTAGGCTGAAAGTCCAGCAGACTGTGGCCAGAAATAACCATGCAATCCTGACTTCACCAGAGACTTCTGGCTTTACAGCAGTGATCTATCTAACAAGGAAGTCAGACATTCATCTGTAAACCATCACCCTAACTGTTTAAAATCACTATATGCACTGACAGGAGAAACGTGACTCCACAGAGTGAATCTCTTGGACTTAAATATGTTTCGTTTTCAATGTGTATGTTTTACTGGAGTAAGAACTATCAAAAATTGAATTAGAAATTCAAAGCGATGGCAGCAAAGGCACTCTCAATCGTACTGTACACTTTGAACATTTATTTTTTTACAACTCACCTCTGCTAGTAAACACAGCAAAGCTTTTTTCCCTTTATGTCTGACACCCCCTATATCAACTCCATAATGCCTTAATGGTGTGTTTTCCTCTTGTCTTCCTGGTGCACAGGCCAGAAACTATAGGTACACCACAGGCAATGTTTAATGAATGAACAGAACTTCTGATGACTAGAGAGATATAAATTAGGACTTTAACATAAGGAGACCAATCATATAATGAGAGTAATTATAATCTCACAGAATTGATAGCTACTTTTTGAACACTTCAGAAACCTGTTCCACTGCTTCAGACAGAGCCACCAGTTTGAATCTCCTCCAGCTTATGGGAATCTCCTAAAAGCTAGATCTGATCCTGTAAAATGGCCTCAAGTCCTCTGTAGTCGAATTTGACATATACACAGATCCATCCTAGTATATGTGATGAATGAAAGGTTGGCTAGTAAACTGTTTTTTTTGGGGGGGGTGAGTCCAAAATGGCTTGAACTGTAGTAAAACTTCAGGCTCAGACTCAATACTCTAAGGTGGATACTTCACAGTGAACAAAAATGAACTCTGCTAAAAGGAATCCAGGCTTGACAGACACTGAGAAACCCCCAGAGACTTGACCTGTCACATCAGTTTTGTCATCAGGTTGCTTGAAGCCCGTGTCACATTAACCTTTCCTGGGCCTCAGTTCCCCCATTCAGGAAACAACTGAACTACTATGTAAATGTTATGTCTGTTCAAAAAGGCTGATTCTACTCTGGCAAAGATCTGGTTTAGAAACCAGCTACAACCCGCTTGTCTCATATCCCAAACGTGTCCGTCAAACCTGTAATATATTTTTCACAGAAGAGTCACTTTATTTTTGCTTAGGCAAATACTAAAATTCAGTTTTCACTTCCTGAGCGCAAAAGACAGTTAAGGGAGGCAACCCGGCCAAGAGCGCTTCTCAGTGACTGTTCACACTTCCGACTGGGTATCAGGGAACTAGCCGTTCCTTCTCAGATCTTCTCTCAACTGTTGCAAAAGCAGATACCCGCCCCCGCTGCCCCCAGCCCTCCGCCCCCGTGTATGACAAAAAAACACTGGCCAAGAGCAACGAAGAAGGGTTCTTGGCCAGCGCCAGGGTGCCACCACTTGGCAAGGCCACGGGGGATGCAGCGGGTGTCCGCCCCATGAGCAGAGCCAGGGCAAGGAGCAGTCGCCTTAGGGCGGCTGTCCCGCGCACTCGACAACCTTAGACCGGGAAGCAAAGTGCAAGCAATGCATTCGATGACCCTCAGCCCTTCCTATTCCTGTCCCAACTATCAGCGGCTGCCACCTGAGGACCTAGGACAAGAAGAACAGTGGAAGCCAGAGGGAGGCACCTGCCCGCCGCTCCCGGGCCTCAACCCTGCCTCACAGGGACAGCCCAGGCACTCCAGCGAACCCCACCCCCACCCCCGCGGGGGCAGCCAGGCCCCTCGCGACCAGCCGGCTCAGGGAGTCCCTACTTCTTCCTCCAGACCTTCCCATCCTGGGTCCCCGCAATGCCCGGCTCCTAGCCAGGCCAGCCGAGAAAGAGAACTCACCTCAGGCTCGGGGAGCCACCGCTGTTGCCAGGCTGCTCAGCTCCGGAGCTCCGCTCCGCCCCCACCACGCTCGCCCCGCCCCCTCTACGCTTGTCCCGCCTCTGAGCCCTCCAGGACTCCAGGCCACAGCTGCCTTCCCTCCTCCCAGTACTGATTGGCGGGGCCTGGACACGTGATGTGGGGAGGGCGCAAAGTGCTGGGTGACCTAAGTAGCCTCTTGTAGCTCTTCACCCGTAAGGCTGCTGGGAAACCCTGTTTGCGGAGTCCGGAGCGTAGAGGCATCTGGGAATTGTAGTTGGCAACATAGTGCTGGAAATGGGTAGGGCAGAGATGCGAGGGACCATCCCTGTAAGAAAGTTGGAGTCTGTGCTAGGCAGAAGGCTCTGCGAAGTTTAGTCCCAGCACTTTCTTACTGGCTCAATATGTCTATCCATAAAAAGGGAAAAATCTAGAGGGAAAACTATTCTAGATTAAATTGTAACAGATGTCACGAAGTTGAACTATTATTATTCGGTGGGTGAAGTTGAAAAATATCACTTATTCTGGTACAATATCTGCAACTCATAAGACCACAATATAGCTGTGGTTTATCTCACACTGTGCTAGGACCTTCACAAGAGCACTACTAAACCAGTAAAAAGAAACAGGTCAAAATGTCTTCTGCTTTTTGAGCTTTGGGTCAGATGACCATTGAAACAGTAAATGGAAAGTGAAAGCAGGGAGCAAGTACAAATTTAAGAAGACAGTTCAGTGCTTGATCGAATAAACACACTCTGACTCCTAGAAGAACGTGCATAATAATGTCTCTTAGTTTTGTATCTGATATTATGCATAAAAAGTTTGGGTAAACAGGAATTAGTTCACCATGATCATATTTCTTCTTCTATTGATGGGTTCTAAATGCATCTAAAAGCAACCCTTTTGCCTAAGATCATTCAAATATGCACACATATTCAAATATTATTATAAAATACCCCACACATCTTTAGCTTCACCTTCCATAGCTTCAGTTATCTACTGTTAAACTGTGGTCCAAAAGTATTAAATGGAAAATTCCAAAAACAAACAATTAATAAGATTTAAATTTCAAACTATTTTAAAGTGATGAAATATCTTGATCTCCAACTCCATCCTAGCTGAGATGTGAATCATTTCTTTTCCAGAACATTTGTGTTATCTATATATTTCCTACCTTGTAATCACTTGGTTGGTGCCAAAATTGTCAGATTGATTGTAGTGGGACTTCAGAATTTATGCTCCAGTAACCTTCCATTTAGGAATGGCCTAAAAAGCCCAATAATACAATTTTATTGTTAGCTGTTATTACCTTCATACTGTGCTTAGTTCATGAGTTGTACTGTTTCATTTTCCATCTATCTAGATTAATGCATCCTTGGTACCATTTATGGTTTCAAGCATCTAGTATGGGATCCTGGGATCTATATTTCTCAGTGATTATGAGGAGGTTTGTGTGTGTGTGTGTGTGTGTGTGTGTGTGTGTGTGTCTGTGTGTTTGTCTGTGTGTGTGTGTGTGTGTGTGTGTGTGAGAGAGAGAGAGAGAGAGAGAGAGAGAGAGAGAGAGAGAGAGACTTCTGAAATAACAAGATCTCTGTGAACCCAATTCGCTCTTCAGCCACTTATCCCAGTCTGTTTCTCTCTCTGCTCTCCAAGTTGACAGGGATCTTTCTATTCTCTGGATATTCCAGTGTTTTTCTACTAGCTCTTTCCACTTATTCTTCTCTTCTATACTGGTCAAACATCTGGACAGAGAGCAGAATAGTGCTTTTTTCCAAGCCAGGAAAATTTAGAAGCTTCCCCCAACCCCCAGAGTCCTTTTCACTGTACTGATATCATCTGCTTGAATGTCTACTCTGCCAGCTCCCCTCCCCAGACTGTGAAGTTCTTTGAATTACATTCACATTTGTGCTGTATTTCAAAGCATTCTCATTAAATTTGCATGCTGGAGAGGCTCCCTGGTGCCTATAGAATAACTGGATTCTCAATATCTGTCAATCTTGGGGGCAGAGGGGTAAGGGGTAGAGGAAAATAAAGATGGGAGGGGGAAAGCAGCAGCTTGCATGGAGACTTGTATACATTAAGCATACTTTAAGTGTCCAACAATGAGGCTAGAGCCTTCTGCTCAAGCTAGAAGTCAGGGATGGAGAGGGTACAGGTTGTAGCCTGATGTATCCTAAGGAGAGCCTCACTAGAGATTTTTTCAGAGTCCATCTGGATCAAACCCTAGCCTAGCTTCATCTGTGGAAAGGGCAGTAGAGAAGACTTGCCCCTAGGCTAAGAAGTAGACACAGTAGCCCCTGCCATGCCTGCCTCATAGTTTGATGGAGATCCTAGGAACACACAAATTTGATAACAATTTCAAAGTTGTAAATATGTGTTACAGAGGCATTACCACTGAACCCTTAGTGAGGTGACTGTATTAGTCACCAAGTACTATCTTCCTTCAGGATAGGACCTGTGTGTGTGAGTGTATATGTATGCGTGAGTGTGTGTGTGTGTGTGTGTGTGTGTGTGTGTTTAAACCATTCTTCAAATTTCCCTGAACTTTATACACATATTTATCTGGAGGCAGGAACTTTATGGGAAGATGGCTGACCTATCAGTTTTGGTCATGGAGGACTGTGGCATGAGACTACTTCTTCAACAACCTTTTAGAGGTGCACATCTGAGATCTAGTGTATTTCTATTTATGTCCCCCACCACCAACCTGACTCCTTAAAATTCTTGCTTTTGCTGAGACTTGTGGTAAGTGGCTCACATCTGCCTTCTGGATATTACTATGTTCACTGAAGTTTGTAGGCAGAGCCAGGAGGGGCCTGTAAGAGAATCTGGGATTCCATCTCACATTTCACAGTCCCTGCCCTTCAAGGAAGAGACATCCTTGTGAAGGATGGACAAGGCTGAAGAAAGACTGAGTAAAAATGTCCCTGTGAGGCTTAGGACTCTAGAAAGATGCAATTGTAATGAAAACGTGATTTGGATCCCACCTGTTTTATAGGCAAATTGATGGCTATGGGAAAGCCAGTTTACCTCTCAAAAACACTAACTGGCTTCCTCTGAAAAAAAGGCCTAGAATACATTTGAGGATTGTTGCACACTTGCATATCCAAGCTAAATATAAACATTTCAAGAAGGTGGTGTTTCCAAGCTAACAGGATGGTCATGAAAAGAGTAATGAGAGAGAGAGAGAGAGAGAGAGAGAGAGAGAGAGAGAGAGAGAGAG
>NW_021620526.1:1716400-1725000 GCF_004785775.1 Grammomys surdaster
AGAGAGAGAGAGAGAGAGAGAGAGAGAGAGAGAGAGAGAGAGAGAGATCTGGGTCTCAAGGACTCAGGGTTCAAATCCTAGTTCATCTGTGCAAATATTGCTCCATAAACTTTTATTTTTCATCTATCAAGTAAGAGTATTCCTGTGCTGGGCTTACACGCATGTGCTACATAAGGACTGTGAAGTCAGACTTGGATATATGAGACCTTGTCTCTATAATGAAACCCATTATTTTTTATACTAACTAAAAACATTAACAAAAATATAAATGCTGAAATTACCATTACTACTGAATGGCTAAATCAATAATGATATATACACATATTGGTATATTACTCTGCAATAGAAAGGAAAAGTTATAATATGTGCTACAAGAGGAATAAATCATGAAATACCATGTTAAGTGAAATAAACTATATACAGCTTACTAAATATTATGCTATTCCATTGGTATTATAGTTTGTTTTTATGGTAGGTACTCAAATTCAGAGTCTCGGCATGCTAGGCAAGTGCTCAACACTCCCAACCCCTTAAACTTCAGCCTGGAAAAGACAAAAACTATGGTGAGAGAAGTCAGATTTATAGTCGACTGGCGTCACACCAAAGAAATGGGAGAGAACTGAGTCTAAAGGTAGCAAAAGGAAAGTTTAGGGAATAATCAAAATGTACTGTGTCTTGATTATAATGGTAATTATGAAACTATGTACAGCTGCCCAAATTCCAACTATGAGTATAGCCTATATGAGTAAATTTCAGTGCAGAAAATTTAGCCTAACATGTTATGGGGATAAGAAAGCCTGGAAGAACAAAGGATAAAGAAACTTGCCCTTCACATTTAGCAAGGATATACTGTACCATGAGGGAAGTGAAGAGGTGTGGGTATGTCTCACATGTAGATGAGCACACTGCTGTTGCTTGATGCTTCTCTCTCACTCCAGATTTTCTCACAGAACTCAAGAGTTGAGATGAGGCCTCCTATGGAGACCTGATTAGCCAGTAAGTTCTATTTTCCCAGGTGCTAAATGAAGGGTTAAAGCAAGTGATGGAGTATGAATATATTCACACAGGGACAAATCTAAGTTCTTTGTTCCCAGGGATCTATGGTCACAGGGTTATGACATCACACTGTTTCCCAGGAAACATCACTAAGTAGGGTGTTCACAGTGCAGGGTGGGGTGGGGGATGCAGTGGGGGACATGACTCTGAGGTTCAGTTCAGAAAGCATGTTAAAAAATGTTACCCTGAAGTTCAGACGCAAATCAAAGCCAAAGTCCCAAGTGTTTCTTACTCTCTGTGCCTGTTTTGTTTCTCTTTTTGTCCTCAGTGCTATTGATCAAATACAACAGCATAGACCTCCAGCCCCAGCACTTTGCTTTGTGAGACAGCGTCTTGATATGTGCTTGACCTGGCTTTGAACTTGAAATCTTCCTGTCTCAGACTCCCAAAGTGCAGGGGTTACAGGCATGCACCACCTCACGCAGCTGATTTTTTTTTTAAATTTTTAGTACCAGTTTCTTGCATTAATTTTTGAGAAAGTAAGCCCTGTGAGGAAAAACAGTTGTCAAATGTGTTTTACTCCAAACAGATTATTAAAAGATCTTTCTCTTTTTCTCTTACCGTTTGACGACGGCATAAGTATTCCACCACTCACACATAATAACAACTGGAAAAATAAAACATACAAAACCTGTTAGTGAGCAGTCACTGAATCTGAATGAAATTAGGTTAAAGTTAGTAAGGCAACAAAATGTTTACAGAAAACATTATACTGTAACTACACTATGCTATTATTGGCAGAAAAATATAAAGGTACAAATGTGTGAAAAATGCCACAGTTTCATGGATCAGAAGGTTCCATTCTGTTAATATGTCTGTATTACTTAAAGCGATCTATAAATTCCTTGCAATCCCTATCAAAATTCAAAGAATGTTTTGCAGAAATAGAAAATCCCATCGCAGAATTCATATAGTCATCAATATATTAAAAAATCCAAAACAATAGTCTTGCTTTCAAAACATATTGCATAGCTACAGTAGTCGAAACAAAGTAAGGCTGACAGAGTGGCTTACTGGTGCTTACCACAAAGCCTGACAGACTGAGTTTGATTCCCAGAACTCACATAATTGAAGGGGAGAACCAACTCCAGAAATTTCTCTTACCTCCACACAAGTGCTATGGCATATGCATATGAGTGCATGCACACACATATAAATACTTATAACATTTAAATTAAAGAACAGAACTAGCAAGTGCTAATGAGAATGAGAAGAAACTAGAATTTGCCTGTCCTACTGATGGAAATGCAAAGGGCCACTGCTGCTATAGATAGCACTATGGAGGTGTGTTGTACAGCAGTGTGAAGGAGAAGCAAGAGAGAGTGTGCTTAATACTAGCAAATAGTCCCCTTAAAATGGTTATAATGGCCTATTTTATATTAGGTTTTTTTTTTTACCACAATTAGAACAACAGGAGTAAGAATTCCCAAGTAGATGGACCAGGGACAACAGAAATCAGACTCAGTGACAATATTCTCTGTGCTTTTGTCTCTAATATGAACCTACTTTTCAAGGCTCAGTATAGGACAGAGGTTTCATGTCTCTTCAGAAACAAAGTCTTGAGACTAGGCTTAAAGCTCTTTTGATAGAGTGCTTGCCTAGCATTCACTAAGCCTAGATTTGATCCCCAACACCACATAAATCAGGTATGGTTGTGCACACTTGTAATCTAAGAACTTGTAAGGTCAAAGTATAAAGATCATAAAATCAAAATCATTCTTGGGTACATAGCAAGTTTGAGATCAACTTGTGGCATGTTAGACATTGCTTCAAAAACAAACAGGACTCATAAAATGGCTGAGTGGCTAAAGATGCTAGCTGTGAAGCCTGACCACCAGAGTTTGATCCCCAGAACACATAGAGTAGAAAGAGAGAAATGACTCCTGTAAGATGTCCTCTGATTTCTACATGAATTCCTGCCATGTCCCCACTTCCCTCCCTATAAATAATATTGAACTGAGTTAAAAAAAAGGAAAGCAATTCTTGCATAGGAAACCAGGATTAAGTGGAGCATGAGAGATGCAAAGATGAGTGTTGTGATCATATACACCTCTCATTGATCTGAAGGTCACAAGACAAATCTAGTCTGGATGCCAAGTGAGCCAGCCCTAGGGAGTTACCTATCCCTGCCTTTGCAGAACAGGAATTACAAAAGATGGTAAATGTTCATTACTACACCTGACTGGTTTTGTTTTTGTCTTTTTAATGAGTTCTAGACATTAAATTCTGCTCCTCATGAAAAATCAGAAGTTTCAAGTAGTGTCTCTAGGACTTTACCAACTGAGCCATATCCTTAGCCTCGTATTATTAGATTATAGCATGTGGAATGGACGAGAAATTGTGCGTTTTTGACTTGCGTGTCCCAGAAGCTAATTAAGTTGAACAAGTTTTTATTTGCTTCCTAGATGTTTGTATCATATATTTGGAGAAAAGCCTAGTAAAATAATTGCTCATTTTATTAAACTGGTTAATTTTTCTTTCAATTACTGAGTTGTAGGAATTATTTATATATGTTGAATACAAGTACATTATTAGGTATATTATTTGTAAAATCTCCAACTCCATTTTGTGGTTGTATTTTCACTTTCTGTATGGTTTCTGTTGAATCACAAGAACTTCTTCATTTTACTGAAGTTCAATTTATCTATTTTCTTATTTTTATCTCTGTGTTTTAATGCCATATTTAAAAAGCTGTTGTCAAATCCAGGGTCATAAATATTTATTTTCTCCTGGGAATTATATATTCTTAGATGTTACATGCATATATATTATTTTTTGTCTTATATGAGGGAGGTAGGGAGTCTAAATTCATATTTTACATATGGATATTTGACATGCTAAGATCATTTGTTGAAAAACTGTTTTTGTGTTAAATCATCATTCCCTTTTGTCAAAAACTGAATGATGATTGGTTTTTCGATTCTCTGTCCTGTTCCATTGGTCTATATGACTATCCTAATGCCATTACCACACGTACTTCCTCTCTAGTCTTCTGAGACAGCATGTCAGGGCCTTCTCACATATCCAGTGTTTTCAATCTCTCTTCCCCCAATAGAGAAGCAACCTAGTACATCATGCATGCTATCATGGTGCTTTGCTTTCTACTCTTTCATTTTTAGATAGAGTCTCAGTAACTTGTCCATGCTGTTTTTGAACCTCATATATAGGCCAGGCAAGCCTTGAACCGTGTTTTTGCCTCAGCTTCCTACGTAGCTGAAATTATGGCCCATGCTGAGCTACTTTTGTTCCTTCTTATCTGTTCTATGATAGGTCCTTAGAAGGCAGATAAGTAAGTTGGCTGTTGCAGTTTAAATGAGAGTGTCTAACATGAACTCTGCAGTTTGTGATGATGTTAGGGGGTACTTATGTATGGCTTTGCTGGAGGAAGTATGTTAAGGCAGTAAGCTTTCAAAACTCATGCCCCTTTCTCAGCTCCCTCTCTCTGCTTCCTGCTTGTGTTTCAAGATATGAGCCCTCAGCCTTTTGTACCAGCTTACCATTGATTTCCCATTCTCATTTGTCTGAAATTAGAAGCCAAATAAAGTCTTCATTCTATAAATGACCTTGGCATAGCATTTTATCGCAGTGTAGAAAAGTAACAAATACAGTGGCCATCCCTTCTTTCATAATGAGGAAAAGCAAGCTCAGAAAGACTGAGAATCTTATGGTAATTGTGTTGTGATAAGTGGGACTGAGACTAGTGCCATGTCTTTTCAGCTATAGATTCAAGTGCCCTCCTAAACAGAACAGCTATCCCTTTAAAAGAGACAGTGATTATGAGTGAGTCCTTGAGTTGAATCTGCAGTGAAGCAAGTAAAAGAAGAGAAAAAAACCCAAACCCACCAAGTATGGCTCTGTATATATATTTAATAGAATATTGTTCAGCCATAAAACCAATACTCTCATTGTGGAAATATGGACAGAACTGGAGGTCATCATGTCAAATGAAATAAACTACTCACAGACAAACCCTGCATGATCTCACTCATCCATAACATCTAAAAGAACAACAACAACAACAAAAGACAGGTAAGCTCAGAGAAGTAGACAATAGAATTTGTGGGGTCTAAATAGTGGTTAAAAAAACTAGCACAGCCGGGCAGTGGTGGCGCACGCCTTTAATCCCAGCACTTGGGAGGCAGAGGCAGGAGGATTTCTGAGTCCGAGGCCAGCCTGGTCTACAGAGCAAGTTCCAGGACAGCCAGGGCTATACAGAGAAACCATGTCTCAAAAAACAAAACAAAACAAAACAAAACAACTAGCACAATAATATCTGCAAAAATGTTTGAAATGAAGACAATTTATTTGACCCTTTCAGATAAAAGCAGTTGACAGCCTTCCATGGCCTAATTAGTGCACAAAGGTTTGTGACAGTCATTATAATTGATATAAATATAATCCACTCAGAAACCACTGGAGGCTAAATCTGCCTGAGGAGTTATTAGTCATACATTTTTCTATCAACTCTTGCCTGAAGTCATGTGGAACAGAGGTAGAAATGGGCATTTCAACATATCCCCCACATGATGCAGCTATTGTTGGACAGCACACTATTGTAATGATATTTTTCCATCTAGGTAACAAAAGGCACCTTGACAGCTGTTAATCACCCAACTGTATTTATTGTGCACAAAGACCCCACTAGTACCTCTTTGGGGATGGAAATAAATGTAATATTATTATTTTCACTTTTAGTATTGTTCAGCCAGTAAATTACATTTTGTTATTGTCATTGTTTGTTTGAGACAGAATCTTGCCCAGGCTGGCTTCAGACTTTTAATCCTCTTGCCTCATTCTCCAGTACTGAGGTCATGACTATGTGCCACCATACCCAACTTTTACATTCTTCAATTAAGCTAAATTAAAAATATCATCAGTCATTGGTTACCCTTGAGGTTCTAGACAAATCAAATGCTACAGGGATATAGAAAAGTTTAAGGTGCAGAAAAGACAAGCAAGGCAGAGCTAATTTGCAAGGTCAAGTGCTTAAACAATTTACATTAAGTTTCTTCACATTTATTTTTATTGAGTGAGTAGACACCTACCCTAACCTATATCACCTACAGTAAGACACAAGTAATGAGTAAACACAATGGATACAGACTTGGCCAAGGATCTCAGTACAGCTCAGACTTAAGCCATATAAAAAGGAGGAAAACCCAGATGGTGATGACAAGCAATCAAACCTCCAAGCTATGGAAGAAGTGAAGGGACATTCCTCAAAGCAGGCATAGTTGAAGCAATGTGACAAGTGTTCTAGGCTAGCAAAATTTATGTTGCTATAAAAACTCATGAAGTCCCTAGTTAGGTAGGGAAAATTTCATAGTAACAGTGATCCCTTGGGATGGGCTTTTTACTAACAAGAAGGACATCAGTGAAGAGAGAAGGAGAGGGGCTGTTATAAACTGGAACCAGTACAGAATAAAGCTATGTTGACTACAGAATATGTCCATATCGGGACATCTTTACCGGAGTGCAGCTGATGTTGTCTCTTATCACGTGAACACATGCTCTCCTATAAAATCTTGGAATGTGTGCAGGGAAGCATTCAGGAAGCAGAGCAGTGAGCAAGTTGTGTTGGGAGTGGGAGGAATAGTGCAGGGGAGTAGAAGGTGAATGTATGAATTTCCTAAGATGGCCATAACAAAGCACCCAATGATGAGTGGCTTATGGTGTGAACATAAATCCTTTTCCAATTCTAGAGGCTTTTGAAAGTGAGGGTATTAGCAGTGCCATCGTCTTTTTAAAGCTCACTCTTGTAGTTAATGTGAGTTTTTTGTTATGATGGGCTAGACCCCTACCTTCATACAGTAATGTCCCTTGTGAGTGTGTGATTCTGGGTTTAAATTTTTCTCTTCTTATGAAAGCACCTATCATATTGGATTGTGATCTTATATTCACTTGGACATTGGAAAATAACATATTTCAGAAAAGGTCAAATTTGCAGGTACTAACGTTAACATTTCTATATATTTTGGTGGAATGCAATTCAACCCTTAATAGTGATGTAGAAGACAGTTACAGCTGAGAGATAGTGATACCCTTTAGGTTGTGGGGAGCTGCTACAAATTGGTAAGCTGAAGTACAGTGAAACTTGCTTTGAAATTGTAACCCTGACAGCCCAGCCTTCCATAGGGTACAGTGAGATGCAAATGATGCCTTTTATATCCTCATAGTTACAAAAACACCTTTGAAAAATGATGTTGTACTTGCTTTTTGTAAATCAAAGAAAGCAAAATATACATCCTGTAAACAATGGGATCCTTTGAATTGAGAGGTTATTTCCTCACTTTGAAGCCATTTTCCCAACTCCACCTTGCAAGATGACTACTGCTTTATCCCTTAGAATCTATGTGTGGGTTGACTTTCAGCAAGCATTTGTATGGTAAAATAAAATGCTGTCTCAAATGATGAAATCAATTCTAGGGGTGGCTGTCAATGCTTTGGTACTCTGTGTGATGGATCCCCAACACTTAGCAATCTCATTTACCTTCAATTTTGATGTTCAACAAGGTTTTGTATGTGGTTTCCTGGAACTCTAAGGTTCGTTGTGTTCATTAGTCAGCAACTATTTAATCTACCATGTACCTGGAACTTCAAAACTGCAAGGAGTAGTAGCAGGGGAAGCCATTTTGAAGCTCATTTTTCTCAACAAAGATTAGCAGCTGCTTACTCTTTGTCTGCATTCATTGCTGCCTCTAAGACCAGTGGACTACTTCCCAGGCCTTCATTTTTTATAAGAAACCAAGACATAGAAAAGAAGGTATTGGCTCCACACTTCTTAGGGCTGCCTGCTGCAGGAGAGCACTATACCTTTAAAAAATGCCCTCAATTGCCCTCAACTTTTATATAGATGTAAAACAGGCTGAGGATGTAGCTCAGTTAATAGAGTGCTTTGCCTAACCTTCACAAAGCCTTGGGTTTGAGTCCCAACCTTGTATAAACAAAGCATAGTGGAACATGCTGCTTGTAATTCCATCCAGTGCTTAGGAGGTACAGACAGGAAGATAAAGGCTATCCTTAGCTACATAGCAATTTCATGACCAGCCTGGGCTACATGAGATCTGGAGTGAAATTAATTTTCAAAAATAAATTCTGATTTGATGATTCTAAGGGTTAAAGTGCTATTAGATATGGGATTCAGAGACTTACCTGTGCTGGGCATGTGCTCAGCCCTCAGTAGAGATGCCTCAGTGTGAGTGGGCCTACATGAAGAGGTGTGGGAACTCAGATTGAAGTAGCTGTTCCTAAGAGTAACACTTTCTTTTCTGGAATCTTAAATTTTTGTGGCAACTGGGCCCCTTCAGGCCTTGTCTCTCTGCTGACCATTGGCCAGGATCTAGATCTTTCCCTTCTCTGCTTTGCCCTCAGAATGTTCACTGTTTCATCCCCATGGGGAGGCACACTGGCAGTCATAATTTGCCCACACCATGGAACATTCCACCACCTCTGAGAGGCCTTGGGTCACTGTTCCTGGATGGTAGCTTTTAAACCGTTTCTCTCTCTCTCTCTCTCTCTCTCTCTCTCTCTCTCTCTCTCTCTCT
>NW_021620526.1:1725010-1812577 GCF_004785775.1 Grammomys surdaster
TCTCTCTCTCTCTCTCTCTCTCTCTCTCTCTCTCTCTCTCTCTCTCTTTCTCCCCTCCTCATTCCCTTCTCTTTTCTTCTTTTTTTGTCATTTTCTTTTCCTGTTCTTCCCATTTTTCAGTATTTTTTTATTCATTTTTTGAGAAATCCATGCAATTGTAGTTGGATCATATGAATTACTCTCCCCAATTTGTCCTAGATCACCCCCTACCTCCCTATCAACACAATTCCATGTTCTCTCTGTTGTTTTTCTTAATTTTTATTTATTTATTTTTTAAAGTAAACCCATAAAGTCCAGTTTGTAGTGGTTGAATACTTCTCTGCTTGGAGCATAAACAACATTAAAGAAAACCAACTTTCTCTCTCCCTAGGTCGATCAAATGTCAATAGCTTTTCAGCTGGGGGTGGAATTTCATGCCCACCTCCCCTCCTGAATGCTAGAATTAGAACTTTTTCTGGTTTGAGCTTCTGCAGGTCTTGTGCATGTTGTCATAAACACTGAATTCACATATACACCTACTCTGTCTTCGAACACTGTTTCTTTGAAGTAATCCACTATCTCTGGCTCTTATAATCTTTCCATGTAGATTCCTGAGACTTGATGGTGGAAAAATTGTAAGGGTTAGGGCTGAGCACTTCTCAGTCTCTTATTTTCTGTACACTGACTAGTTGTGAGTTTCTGTGTTCATTACCATCTACTTCTAAGAAGCTTCTCTGATGATGGTACAGCAATAAGTAATTAGGAGTTGTTTTGGTGCTGTATCCATTTAGAAGTATAATAATAGTAGGGTCTCCCCTAAAGTGTGGGATCTCATAAAGCAGGCCTTGGTTCCTCCCACAACATTTGCACCATTCTTCCACTGGTGACCATATCTTATTATAGCTGAGTGAGGTTAACGAACACTTTTCTCCTCTAGTAGTATATGTAGCTTCTTCCAGCACTATGAACACTAGCCAGGAGGGACAATGATTCCAGTTGAGTTACCAGCCAAATTTCTTTCTATTTCTGAGATGGATTTTGCTGTCCAGCCAGTCTGGACAAAATGCTCAATAATCCCCCTGCTTCTCCAGAGCACTAGGATTATAGACATGCATTTCTATACCTGGCCTTGAGCCCCTTCAAGCTCCTTGCTTTTATCACACAGGTTTACACTTGCAGTATAGACTTGAGTGAAGAATAGGGTGGATACCAATTGCTAACTAAGGAATTCAAGATACTTTTTAAAGTGTTTTTTTTGAGACTGTTTTATTTCATCAAACTTAAATATTTTGATGTATCAATACATCATCAGTACATGTCATATCCCAGTAGTTTTCTTTTATAAAATTTGTAATATTATGTTACATTCATTTTTTATTGGTTATTTTATTGATTTACACTTCAAATGTCTTCCCCCTTCCTAGTTTCCCTTCCTCAAACCCCCATTCCATCTCCCCTCCCCTGCCTCTATGAAGGTGCTCTCCTACCTATCCACCTACTCCCTCCTCCTGCCCTAGCATCCCCTTATGCTAGGGGCATTGAGCCTCCACAGGACTAAGGGTCTCCCCTCCCATTGATGCCAGATAAGACCATCCTCTGCTACATATGTAATGGGAGCCATGGGTCCCTCCACATGTACTCTTTGGTTGGTGGTTTAGTCCCTGGGAGCTCTGGGGGGCTCTGGTTGGTTGATATTGTTGTTCTTCCTATGAGTTGCAAACCTCATCAGCTCCTTCAGTCCTTCCCCTAATTCCTCCATTGGGGTCCCCATGCTCAGTCCAATGGTTGGCCATGAACATCTGCATCTGTATTGGTCAGGCTCTGGCAGAGCCTCTCAGGGGACAGCTATAGCAGGCTCCTGTCAGCAAGTGCTACCTGGCATCAGCAATAGTGTCTTGAGTTTGGTGTCTGCAGATGGGATGGATTCCCAGGTGGGGTGATCTCTACATGGCCTTTCCTTCAGTCTCTGCTCTGCTCTTTGTCCATATATTTGCTTTAGACAGGAGGATTTCTGGGTTAATATTTTTTGATATTGGTGAGTGGTCCCATCCCTTAACCAAGGGATGTGCCTAACCACTGGATATGGTCTCTACAGGTTTTATCTTTTCTTTGTTGGGTATTTTGGCTAATGTCATCCCCATTGGGTCCTGGGAGCCTCCTGCTTCTCTGGCCTCTGGGACTTTCTAGTGGCTACCCCCAGTTCCTCATCTCCTACTGCTACACGTCTCCATTCAATTTTCTGACCCTCTGAACTTCTCTCCTGTCTCTTCCCAGACCTGATCCTGCCTCTGCTGAACTAATTATTTAAAACAGATGCTAGTTAAGCCAACTATCTAAGCTGCTGTGGCTCTGCCTAGCTCAGCCGCCATGTTCCACGGCCAGAGGCCACGTGCACCACAGCTAGAAATGGCCAGCCAGAAACACCAGCCCTGCCACCCATGAGATGCCGGCATGGGAGATGGCTCTGCATTCCTTAGTCAGAGTACACCTGCCAGATTAACATTCAGAGGAGGAAGGGAGAGGCTGATTAACATTCCTCAGACCACAGGGAAGGAAACCCACCTGAGAGTGGGGAAGGCCCAGAACATGTAGACACATTCCAGGGGAACCAAGATGAGAGGTAATCAGGAAGCTGGGCCCTTAACATAATAAACCTGGGAAAATGGAAGTCACTCATTGTCATAAAAATAAGGTGCAAATCTGAATCACCTAAAGACCAGACCTGGGAAGGTCAGCCTTTGTGGTTGCCCTCGTGAACTCTGTATAAAAACTGCTTCCAGCTTTGGCTTGGAGTTCCTCTTGCCCGCGTTCGAGGGAATCCCGGTGCACCAGTTATCAATAAACCTCATGTTATTGCATCAAATCCGCTGTCTGTGAGTGCTTCTGGGGAGTGTGTCTCCTGGTTTGGATCTTAGAGTCCAACATCTCCACAAGGCTGGGCATTGCCCAGACCATCCTGCCATCCATGAGGGTCTGGTAGGAAAATGAGACTCTAATTCTTAAATATTAATCAAAGGCTTTATATGTTTGGTAATGCTCAATAACAATATGCCCATACAATTAGAGTTGTATTCCAATTAGCTAATCTAAATATAAGTTGTTACCCACAACTGCTCTCCATACCTGTGTGGCTCTCTATCCTCCTACATCTCTCTGCTCTCTCTAGCTCCTCTTCTTCCTCTTCTTCCTCTTCTTCCTCTTCCTCCTCCTCTTTCTTTCCTTACTCCTCCCACCTTAGCTCCTCCTACATGCTTTCCCTTTTCCCCTCACCCTTTTCTCTCCCTCCCAGGTTCCTCCCTCCCTCTATCTCCCATGATTATTTTGTTCCCCCTTCTAAGTAGGACTGAAGCATCCATACTTTGGTCTTCCTTCTTCTTGAGCTTCGTATGTTCTGTGAGTTGTATTGTTGATATTCTGAGCTTTTTGGCTGATATCCACTTATCAGTGAGTACATACCATGTGTATTCTTTTGTGACTGGGTTATATCACTCATGATGATATTTTCTAGTTCCATCCATTTGCCTGTGAATTTCATAAAGTCACTGTTTTTAATAGCTGAGTAGTATTCCATTGTGTAAATGTGCCACATTTTCTGTATCCATTCCTCTTTTGAGGGACATCTAGGTTAATAAGGTTGCAACACATAAATCCCTTAAAGAAATACAGGTCACTCTGGGCAGTGGTGGCACACGCCTTTAATCCCAGTACTTAAGAGGCAGAGGCAGGCGAATTTCTGAATTTGAGGTTAGCCTGGTCTACAGAGTGAATTCCAGGATAGCCAAGGCCATACAGAGAAACTCTGTCTTGGAAAAAAAAATAAAGAAAGAAATACAGGTCACAATATGTTTTATCCAAGACAGCCTGAGAAATAAAGTGCCACTGTTCCCATACAAAGTTCACCTTAGCCTATTCCCATATTTTATCTACAAAGCTTCCATACTTAAGAAAAACCACCGAATGATTATTTGAATATCATGCAAAGCAGCACACATTTAAGTATAAGTATGTCCTGTGCAATGTCTGGACTATCCTTTCCCCCAATATGACTTACTGCTTATAATTCAGATGTGACTGAGCCTCGTGTTTAATCTGGCACCTGTCTCTCCACACCCAGCTTAAGGATTCCTGGGACAGACAGCAAGTTAAAGCCACCTGGGCATGAGACCAACGAACTGACTGTGGTGGTGGCAGCTATGGGGGAGCTTTTCTGCCCTTCTCCAATCTCATACTTTGTAGAGTGCTCAGAGAGTGTAGTCCTCCGTCTTTACAGCCCAGGGCACGGCCTTTACTGTTTTCCACCAGAATTATATGTTTTCACGGTTTGTACCCCATGGAGCTTTAAGCTTCTTGAATTCTGGGGCTAGGATTGAAAAATCCAAAGTCTTTACCATGTGCATGACACGAGTGGGGGGAGAAGTAAAAAACTTTGTTTTTTTTTCTTGTTTATTTATTCAAGTCAGAATTTTATGTAGCCCAGCTGGTCTTGAACTCACTTTGTAGCCAGGATGACCTTGAACTTCTGATACTCTTGCCTTACTTCCTGAATTCTGGGATAGCAGGTGTGCATTACCAGAATCAGATTTTATGTAGTGGTAGGGGTCAAACCCAGAGCTTCATTCATGCTAGGCAAACACTCTATTAACTTAGTGCCATCCCTTGAACTATCTCAGTGAACAAACACACCCATAAATAAGTGAGTGCCTTAGGCTGTGTAAGTTCAAAGGGGGGGGGATTTGTGAAAGGAAAGTTTGGCCAGCTTTGCTTCATGCATTAGAAGGGTGGATCCCTGCTCTCAGTGGACATGTAAGGCATTAATCAGCAGCTGTGTACACAGTTGACCAATATACTATCATATTTCCCACAATAATACCGTTTCCTGCCTCCATTAGCATTTCAGAGGCTCCTGGTCCTCATCTTCTACCATAGTACCAGGCTGGGTAGACAGTGAGTAGGAGGAGGAGCAAGGCAGCTAGTAAGGAAGAGTTTCATTCTCTACCAGAGGTGACTACAAGATTGGTTAAGGGAGAGGGGAAAGGGGCTCACTTAAAAGGGAAGCCAACTGTGACCTAGGCTGACAGCCAAATGGAGAAAGTGACTGGACTGAACAAGGTAAGAATGTAACTGTGAAGAAGTCTGGGGCAGGAGTAGGGCTAGAGCCAGAGAATGGCTAGAGTTCAGGTTGGCCCCACTTTATGGATAGGATGGGAGGGACACTGAACTGGCACTGGGAACTGAGAAGAAAGGCACAGGTACTCTAAGAACTTCAGTAACTGCTCCCCAACACAGCAGGAGTTCTGTGACTAGCTGGGGAAGTGGTGAGATACAGAATCAAGGGACAGAATGACCTAGGATTTTCCAATGTCACTTAAATACTGACCTGTTTGAGTGCTCCCTGATGACTCCTGATTCTGAAGGAAAGGTCCAGGATCTCTGCCTTGCACTCTAGAACTTACCTGGAATAAAGCACATCCTTGGAGTACCAGAGGTTTTCATTGGCTGTTTTGTGGGAGCCTGGAGGGTAATGACTTTAAAGAACCTGGTTGGGACTTCGTAATACAGATGAAACAGGCCAACTAAGGGGACTTCTGGGGTGGAAAACTCCTGTGCTTAGGTTATCACCAGCAAAGGCCTGATAAACAGCCTTCAGTCCCAAAGGTGATCTTTGTGTTGTTGTGATGGGTGTAAACTTCCTCAGCACATGCCAGGTCTTTCATACTTGGAGCCAGAGAGGATGATTAGTGAGGGGACCCAGAGCCATTAATCATCCATGCATGGTAATTTCATTACTCCTAGACTCACCCACATCCAGCCCATGACCTCAGTAATTGAAAGTGCTAAGGAGGTGTTTGTTGATGAAGAAATGAATTGGTGAGCAAATGAAGCCTAGAACTTGTTACTGGGTGGTATCTGATCCTTTAGAAACATCTTCTGAATATATCTGCCACTATCTATTCAGCTTTCTTGCACCAGTGACAGTGGACCCCTCCCTCCCCAGATGTCCCCAGTATCCTATATTTTGATTCTAAAGTGTTTAGGCACTTCCTCTTTCCTGGAATCTGAGATACCTGTTGTAGAACATGTCTATTTCCCCTCGTCACAACACCTAGAACTACTTGCAAGGGACTCTCAAGCTCCATCTCATTGACTGTATTCCCTCATTGAAAGAGGGATAAACCTTTTCACAGTACCCTTACCTGAGATTGCAGCTACTCCCTTCTGGGCCTGCTGATCAGGAGATGCTAGAGTAAATAGACTGGGGAAGGTTAACCAATGGGGAGGAACTCCACCTATGCAGCTATTAGAAAGTGATCATGCTTAGGTAAGACTTTCTGAGGGCATGGGTGCTGGCTTATGGGTCGGTTACCCATGCTCTTGTAAGTAATCTATCATCCATATTCAGTGAGTAAGCCCGATAAAGGAGTTGGTCTCTCAAGTTGGGTTTTGGTGGAATTGCACTTTGTTTCCTCATAAGAAGGAGGAGATATTTAAATCTCTCCAAGGAGTGTCTAAGACAAGCTTTTTCTATCTTCTTCTGTTAATCACATCTCATTTACTGTGATAGAGCACCGTGACAAAAAGCACCTGAAAGACAACTTTATTTGGCCTATACTTTGGGAAGAATAGAGTCCATTATGGTGGAGAAGCCATGGCAAGAGTCAGTGAAAGCATGGAAGAAGGAGCAGGAAACTGGGTGATCATGTTTTTATCCATACATAGGAAGCAGAGAGTAAAAATAGAAAGTAAGGCCAGGCTATAAAACCTTAAAGGTTGGCCCTAGTGATAGACTTCCTCTAATGATGTCTCACCTCCTAAAGATCCCATAGCCTTCCCACACAGTGCCAGCACACTGAAAACTAAGTGTTCAAATATTTGAGCCTGAAACTAAGTGTTCAAATATTTGAGCCTGTGGGAGACATTTCTTATTCGAACTACCACACTTTTATGTTACATCTGAGGTCTTTACTTTGATATCTGCAAAGCAGGAAGATCTAAATGGTGTTAGGGTAACTGAGGCTTGTGTACAATGACACATACTAGGTCACAGAAGTGATTCCTACCTAACAAAGGCAGATTTCCTGCTTCATGAAGATAGCGGCTTTATCTTATTTGCTCACTAATTCGTCCTTGCCTGGTGTCCTACGGTTATCATGGTGCACAGTGGACACTGTGAAATCCTGTTAAATGAGCTGCTGTTGTGGGACTATAATTGCCTAGAATTGTTCCCCAAACTGGGCAGGGCTGAGCTCAAAGGCTTCAGATGGTTCTGAGAAAGAGATGGAGGGGCTGATAATCTAGGAATTGGTTTGGAAAGTACCCACCACCAAAACCAATTGCTTTCAGATCTGGTGTGGAACTTGTATGGAAGCTGTATTTCCATTCTTTCAGCTGCCTCCCTGGCCCAGTACTGAAAAGATCCTGTATGCCTGACAGTCTCCTTGTTTCAGGACTGTCCACAGGATGGCTAAACTCAGTCAGGCTTTGTCCCCCTCCCACATGATTTGCCTAATAACCCACATTTGTGGTCAGGCCTTGGTCTAACTATCCCTGCATTGGCTGGGGCTAGGGTTTTCAGTGTTAGCAAATACAAATACAGGATACCCAAGTTCAATTTGAGTGTCTGCTAAACAAATTTTTTTTTTAATTTTTTTATTGGATGTTTTATTTACATTTCATATGTTGTCCCCTTACCCCATCCCCGACCCATCCAGGAATCCCCTATCCCCTCACCCCTCCTCCTTCTTCTCTGTGGATGTAACCCCTGCCTACACCCCCACTCCCACCTCCCCACCCTCAAAATTCCCACCCCCTGGGGCATCCAGCCTTCACAAAGTCAAGGATCTCTTCTTCCACCTATGCCCAGCAGGGCCCTCCACTCTTACATATTCAGCTGAAGCCCTGGATGCCTCCCTAAGTGCTCCTCGGCTGGTGGTTTAGACCCTGGGAGCTGTGGTTGGTTGGTATTGTTGCTTTCCTCATGGGCCAAAAAACACTTTCAGCTCCAATAGCCTTCACTCTGACTCCTCCATTGGGAACCCCATTATCAGTTCAATGGCTAGTTGTGAGCATCTGCCTCTGAATGTGTCAGACTCTTGAAGACCTCTGAAGAGACATCCATATCAGGCTCTTATCAGCATGAACTTCCTGACTTCCACATCAGCATCTACCTTTGGTGACTGCACATGGGATGGATACTCAGGTGGAATGGTCTTCAGAAGGCCCCTCCTTCAGTTTCTGTCCCTCACTTTGTCTCCATATTTGCTCCCTTGAGTATTTTGTTGCTCCTTCTAAGAAGGACCGAATCACCCCCCACTTGGTCTTCCTTCTTCATGAGCTTCATGTGGCCTGTGAGTTGCATCTTGGGCATTTCAAGGTTCTGGGCTAACATCCAATAATCAGTGAGTGAATACCATGTGTGTTCTTTTGTGATTGGCTTACTTCACTCAGGATGATAATTTCTAGTTCCATCCATTTACCTAGGAAACTCTCGAATTCATTGTTTTTAATAGCTGAGTAATACTCCATTGTGTAAATATACCACATTTTTTGAATCCATTCCTCAGTTGAAGGACATCTGGGTTCTTTCCAGCTCCTGGCTATTATAAATAAGGCTGCTATGAACATAGTTGAGCATATGTCCTTGTTATATGTTCGAGCATCTTCTGGGTATATGCCTAGGAGTGGTATAGCTGGATCCTCGGGTAATGCTATGTCCAATTTTCTGAGGAACTGCCAGACTGATTTCCAAAGTGGTTGCACCATCTTGCAGTCCCACCAACAATGGAGGAGTGTTCCTCTTTCTCCACACCCTCGCCAGCATCTACTATCACCTGAGGTTTTAATCTTAGCCATTCTGACTGGTGTGAGATGGAATCTCAGGGTTGTTTTGATTTGCATTTCCCTGATGACTAAGGATGGTGAACATCTCTTTAGGTGCTTCTCGGCCATTCGAGTTTCCTCAGTTGAAAATTCTCTGTTAAGCTCTATACCCCATTTATTAATAGGGTAATTTGGTTGTCTGGAGTCTAATTTCTTGAGTTCTTTGTATATATTGGATATTAGCCCTCTATCAGATGAAGGATTGGTAAAGATCTTTTCCCAATTTGTTGGTTGTCGTTTTGTCCTATTGACAGTGTCCTTTGCCTTACAGAAACTTTGGAATTTTATGAAGTCCCATTTGTCAATTCTTGATCTTAGTGCATATGCCATTGGTATTCTGTTCAGGAACTTTTCCCCTGTGCCCAAGTATTCGAGGCTCTTCCCCACCTTCTCTTCTATTAGTTTCAGTGTATCTGGTTTTATGTGGAGGTCTTTTATCCACTTAGACTTGAGCTTTGTACAAGGAGATAAGAATGGATCAATTTTCATTCTTCTACGTGTTGTCCTCCAGTTGAACCAGCACCATTTGTTGAAAATGCTGTCCTTTTTCCACTGGACAGTTTTAGCTCCTTTGTCGAAGATCAAGTGACCATAGGTGTGTGGGTTCATTTCTGGGTCTTCAATTCTATTCCATTGATCTTCCTGCCTGTCTCTGTACCAATATCAAGTAGTTTTTTATCACTATTGCTCTGTAGTATAGCTTGAGGTCAGGGATGGTGATTCCTCCAGAAATTCTTTTATTGTTGAGAATAGTTTTCGCTATCCTGGGTGTTTTGTTATTCCAAATGAATTTGAGAATTTCCTTTTCTAACTCTGAAGAATTGAGTTGGGATTTTAATGGGGATTGCATTGAATCTGTAGATTGCTTTTGGCAAGATGGCCATTTTTATTATATTAATCCTGCCAATCCATGAGCATGGGAGATCTTTCCATCTTCTGAGATCTTCTTCGATTTCTTTCTTCAGGGACTTGAAGTTCTTGTCATACAGGTCTTTCACTTGCTTGGTTAGATTGACACCAAGGTATTTTATATTATTTGCAACTATTGTGAAGGGTGTCATTTCCCTAATTTCTTTTTCAGTCTGTTTATCTTTCAAATGTAGAGGAAGGCTACTGATTTGTTTGAGTTGATTTTATAACCAGCCACTTTGCTGAAGTTGTTTACCAGGTTTAGGAGTTCTCTGGTGGAATTTTTGGGGTCACTTAAGTATACTATCATATCATCTGCAAATAGTGATATTTTGACTTCTTCCTTTCCTATTTGTATCCCTTTGACTTCTTTTTGTTGTCTAATTGCTCTGGCTAGGACTTCCAGTACTATATTGAATAGGTAGGGGGAGAGTGGGCAGCCTTGTCTAGTTCCTGATGTTAGTGGGATTGCTTCAAGTTTCTCTCCATTTAGTTTGATGTTGGCTACTGGTTTGCTGTAAATTGCTTTTACTATGTTTAGATATGGGCCTTGAATTCCTGATCTTTCCAAGACTTTTATCATGAAGGGATGTTGAATTTTATCAAATGCTTTCTCAGCATCTAGTGAGATGATCATGTGGCTTTTTTCTTTGAGTTTGTTTATATAGTGGATTACATTGATGGATTTCCGAATATTGAACCAACCTTGCATTCCTGGGATAAAACCTACTTGATCATGATGGATGATTGTTTTGATGTGCTCTTGGATTCGGGTCACTAGAATTTTATTGAGTATTTTTGCATCGATGTTCATAAGGGAGATTGGTCTGAAGTTCTCTTTCTTTGTCGGGTCTTTGTGTGGTTTGGGTATGAGTGTAATTGTAGCTTCATAGAACAAATTGGGTAGTGTTCCTTCTATTTCTATTTTGTGGAATAGTTTGAAGAGAATTGGTATTAGGTCTTCCTTGAAGGTCTGATAAAATTCAGCACTAAAACCATCTGGTCCTGGGCTTTTTTAGTGGGGAGACTTTTAATGACTGCTGCTATTTCCTTAGGGGTTATGGGACTATTTATATGGTTTATCTGCTCCTGATTTAACTTTGGTACCTGGTATCTGTCTAGGAAGTTGTCCATTTCATGCAGGTTTTCCAGTTTTGTTGAGTATAGGCCTTTGTAGTAGAATCTGATGATTTTTTGAATTTCTTCAGTTTCTGCTGTTATGTCTCCCTTTTCAGTTCTGATTTTATTAATTTGGATACTGTCTCTGTGCCCTCTGGCTAATCTGGCTAACAGTTTATCTATCTTGTTGATTTTCTCAAAGAACCAGCTCCTGGTTTTGTTGATATTTCGTATTGTTCTTTCTGTTTCTATTTGGTTGATTTCAGCCCTGAGTTTGATTATTTCCTGCCTTCTACTCCTCCTGGGTGTATTTGCTTCTTTTTGATCTAGAGCTTTTAGTTGTTCAGTCAAGTTGTTAGTGTGTGCTCTCTCCAGTTTCTTTTTGTAGGCACTTAGAGCTATGAGTTTTCTTCTTAGCATTGCCTTCATGGAGTCCCACAAGTTTTGGTATGATGTGTCCTCATTTTCATTGAATTCTAAAAAGTCTTTAATTTCTTTCTTTATTTCTTCCTTGACCAAGTCATCATTGAGTAGAGAGTTGTTCAGTTTCCATGTGCACGTGGGTTTTCCATTGGTTTTGTCATTATTAAAGACCGGTCTTTGTCCGTGGTGATCTGATAAGATGCAAGGGATTATTTCAATCTTTTTGTATCTGTAGAGGCCTGTTTTGTGACCAATTATATGGTCTATTTTGGAGAAGGTACCATGAGGTGCTGAGAAAAAGGTCTATTCTTTTGTTTTAGGATGAAATGTTCTATAGATGTCTGTTAAGTCCATTTGGTTCATAACTTCTGTTAATGTCAAAGTGTCTCGGTTTAGTTTCTGTTTCCATGATCTGTCCATTGCTGAGAGTGGGGTGTTGAAATCCCCCACTATTATTGTGTGAGGTGTAATGTGTGTTTTGAGCTTTAGTAAAGTTTCTTTTATGTATGTAGGTGCCCTTGCATTTGGAGCATAGATGTTCAGAATTGAGAGTTCACCTTGGTAGATTTTCCTTTGATGAGTACGAAGTGTCCTTCCTTATCTTTTTTGATTAATTTTGGATGAAAGTCGATTTTATTTTATATTAGAATGGCTACTCCAGCTTGTTTCTTGGGACCATTTGCTTGGAAAATTGTTTTCCACCCTTTTATTCTGAGATAGTGTCTGTCTTTGTCATCACTGAGGTGTGTTTCTTGTATGCAGCAAAATTCTGTGTCTTGTTTGTGTATCCAGTCTGATAGTCTGTGTCTTTTTATTGGGGAATTGAGACCATTGATGTTAAGAGATATTAAGGAAAAATGATAGTGGCTTTCTGGTTTTTTTTTTTTTGTTATTAGAGGTAGAATTATGTTTGTATAGTTATCTTCTTTTGGGGTTGTTGGAAGATTACTTCCTTGCTTTTTCTAGGTTGTAGTTTCCCTCCTTGTGTTGGCGTTTTCCATCAGTTATCCTTTGAAGTGCTGGGTTTGTGGGAAGATATTGTGCAAATTTGGTTTTGTCATGGAATATCTTGGTTTCACCATCTATAGTGATTGAGAGTTTTGCTGGGTATAGTAATCTGGGCTGGCAATTGTGTTCTCTTAGGGTCTGTATGATGTCAGTCCAGGCTCTTCTGGCTTTTATAGTCTCTGGTGAGAAGTCTGGTGTAATTCTTATAGGTCTGCCTTTGTATGTTACTTGACCTTTTTCCCTTAGTGCTTTTAGTATTTTTTCTTTGTTTTATGCATCTGATGTTTTGATTATTATGTGACAGGAGGTATTTCTTTTCTGGTCTAGTCTATTTGGTGTTCTGTAGGCTTCTTGTATGTTTATGGGCATCTTGTTCTTTAGGTTAGGGAAGTTTTCCTCAATAATTTTGTTGAAGATATTTACTGGCCCTTTAAGTTGGGAATCTTCATTCTCATCTATACCTATTATCCTTAGGTTTGGTCTTCTCATTGTGTCTTGGATTTCCTGGATGTTTTGAGTTAGGAGTTTTTTGCATTTTGCATTTTCTTTGACAACTGTGTCAATATTTTCCACCGTATCTTCTGCATTTGAGATTCTCTCTTCTGTCTCTTGTATTCGGTTGGTGATGCTTGAGTCTATGACTCCTGATCTCTTTCTTAGGTTTTCTATCTCCATGGTTGTCTCCCTTTGAACTTTCTTTATTGTTTCTATTTCCATTTTCAGATCCTGAATGTTTTTGTTTAATTCCTTCTTTGTGTTTTCTTGCATTTCTTTAAGGGATTTCTGTGATTCCTCTTTAAGGGCTTCTACCTGTTTACTTGTACTCTCCTGTATTTCTTTAAGGGAGTTACTTATGTCCTTCTTATAATCCTCTATCATCATCATGAGAAGTGATTTTAATTCTGAATCCTGCTTTTCTGGTGTGATGGAGTGTCTAGGGCTTGCTATATTGGGAGAACTGGGTACTGATGATGCCAAGAAACTTTGATTTCTGTTGCTTATGTTCTTGCGCTTGCCTTTCACCATCTGGTTAACTCTAGTGTTACCTGTCCTCACTGTGTAAGACTGGAGTCTGTATTTCCAGTTATCTTGCTTTCGGCAGAGCTCCTCAGAGTGCAGATGTCTCTGTGGTCTTATGCTCCTAATCTCCTGGGTGGAAGAACTCCTGGGACTCAGGCCACCTCTTGGATCTGGAAATCCTTCTGCTCTGGGTGCAGTGGTTCCTCTAGGATGGCTCTGGATACAATGTCTCCCAAGTGCAAACCACCTTGGTGTCTGCTGCTTTGAGTGCAGTAGCTCCTCAGCTGCTCTGAGTGCAGTGGTTCCTCTAGGATGGCTGAGGATTCAGTATCTCCACAGGAGCAGACCAACTCTGTGTCTGCCCCAGCCCAAAGGACCAGGCAGGGGCGGAAGGGAAGTGGAATTCCTGAGGGGCAGGGTTTGGGTACCTGGTGTGTCCTGAATGTCCCTGGCTCCCAGATGTATCTCTGGGGCTTAGGGAGTGAGATGGAGTTCTTACTGGCTGCTCTGAGTACAGTGGCTCCTCTAGGATGGCTGAGGATTCAGTATCTCCACAGGAGTAGACCAACTCTGTGTCTGCCCCAGCCCAAAGGATCAGGCAGGGGCGGAAGGGAAGTGGAATTCTGGAGGGGCAGGGTTTGGGTACCTGGTGTGTCCTGAATGTCCCTGGCTCCCAGATGTATCTCTGGGGCTTAGGGAGTGAGATGGAGTTCTTACCGGCTGCTCTGAGTGCAGTGGTTCCTCCAAGATGGCTAAGGATTCAGTATCTCCACAGGAGCAGACCAACTCTGTGTCTGCCCCAGCCCAAAGGACCAGGCAGGGGTAGAAGGGAAGTAGAATTCCAAATTTTTTTTTCAAATGTAAGTACACTCCTTGAAACCTTTGGACCATATATGCACTACAAGATTATCAATTGTTTATCTAAAAAATTAAATATAACCAATCTCCTGCCTTTTCCCTGGCAAGCTTAGCTGGAGCTTGTCCAGATGCTGGGGACTGAAAGGGAATAGACCTTGGGTGTAGAGTGGGAAAACCTGGTGCCACCACAAGCATTGTGAGTTGTCAAAACAGTGACATTAGTTTTTTTTCTCTGCATGGCAAAAAATAATTCTATGTTATTCTTAATACTAAGCCTGAATATACTTTGATTATCTGCAGTGGGCCTGTGAGTACTTGGTGCCTACTACCCTCACCTGTTTAGGTGAGACATGTCGTGGTCATGTGCTTCTTTAGAAGGTACTGTTTGGCTGGAGTACAAAAGTCACTTAGTTGTGTCACCTAAGCTCCAGAGTAAGGAAGGAAAAGCCAAGACAGCTAAGACATAGTTCAATACCTATTACACAGCCTCTAACTTGCACAGTGACTCTGATAGACTCTGTTATTATATCATTCTAAAGATAGGGAAACTGAAACTTAGACAGAAAAAAAATGAATTGACAGGTGAAGTGAAACTCATCTTTAAACTCCATTCTCAAAACCCAAGGCCCAAACAATGACTATCACCCCCGTTCTATGAGTCTAGTACCAGAGGGGTTGTTCTATTTCTGCTCTGGACCTCATTTTCCCTATATATTCACTGAAGTGGAATGAAATGGTGATATCTGGGAGTTAAGCACTCCTTTCCCTTTCTTCTCTCTGCTAATACTGGCCCATCTCAGGGATTACATGATCCTTCCCTGTCTTTGGGGCTCAGGGAACATTAAGCACTCCCTTATGGGTTCCCTACCCTTCTTTGAGTGGTGTTTTTGCTATTTTTAGTACATCTGTCTCCCCAGCATTGCTGGAAAAATTGTGTCCCAGTCTGTTGCATCCTCTTGTCTCTTTGTATCCCTCACTCATTACTTCCAAGCCTCAGCTTCAATGTCACTTCCTTGTTGACCTCCCTGAGTTAGAGCTGACCCCTCAAGTGATGCATTCGCTTTTCATTAAAATAAAATTTATAGAATACAAAATCAACTATTTAAAATATACAATGTGTTGGCATTTGGTAGTTTTATAAAGCCATGCAGCTATCACTTTGATCTAGTTCCAAGACATTTTTATCTTTTCAAAAATGAGACCCTACACCCATTAAGCAGGCACTCCATATTCCTCCCTACTCCAGTCTCTGGAAACCTGCAAGTTGCCCCCTGTTTCTATGGAGATTACATATAAATGAATTCATGTAATAGCCTGTCTTCTGTCTGGCCTTTTCTGTGTAGTATAATGTCTTCAAGGGCCAATCAGGTTGGATTATACACCAATGCTTCATTTCTTTTTCTAGCTGGATATTATTCTTTTATATAGATAGACCACACTTTTGTCCATTCACCAATTGTTGAAGATTTGGATTTTTTAGCCTCTTGCCTAGTCTACTATGAATGCTACTATGAATGATATGAACATGAGCACAGTAGTTCTGGTGTGAACATAATTTTTCAGTTATATTGTATATATACTTAGGAGAGGAATGATCACTTCAATCGATGACTTCATCTTCATCTTATTGAATAACCACCAAACTGTTCTCTACTATGGCTGTTGGCCTTTCAGCTCAGATGGGAAGGTGTTCTGAGACACAAGGAGCCCAGGAAGCCTCTTCACCAGAGGTGCTGCAGTTCCCAGGGGAGTGTGTCCCCAGCTGAGCTGAGGCACTCAGGATCTTCAGCCTCTCTCCTTTGCTTCTTTTCACTGCTTTTTGTCTTCTTCCAATGAGAGAGTCACAGCAGGCAGCAAATCTCATGAAAGAGATTTATTGGAGGGTCCAGGATTTGGAGGAATGAATCCAGGAGTGGTTGTCTGTGCTCCCAGGAGGAAGCAGACAGCAGGGAATTGGACAAAGAACAGTGCTTATATAGGGTTTTTGGAGGCTTTCTAAGGTGAGTGATTTCCAGGGTGAGGACTGGTGGGATTTCAAGTCCTGAGCTTGAAATCCCAGGGGTTGGTGGATTTTCCTGCTCAGGTATTGGTAGGGTTTTGTGCTCAGGTTTAGGTGGGTGCTGTGGGAAGTTAAAGGATTGGTGGCTTTTTTTCAGACTTTTCACCTAAAATTAGCATAATCTGGGGAGGGTCCTATTGAGGGTCTAGAGATGACCTTTGTGATAATTACAGAGGGTGGAAACTCAGTTATGAAAGTTAAGGAAATCTGGAGGAGAGGCCTAGCTGCTAGAGCTCCTCAGACCCGGACCTGGCCATTTTTCCACCTTGAGGGTTTGCCTTGAGGATTTATAAAGTATACAAAGTATACAAAGTTTACAAAGTACATGAAGTTTACAAAGGGAGTCCAGGCAGAGAATACCTTTCCTGCTGCTTGAGTGGTGTGAATATCCAACAGTGGCTACAGACTTTCTCTTCCTGACAGAAATTCACAATCTTTCCAGTCACTGTGTGCCTTTCAATATCATTTGCCATTCTGCTTCCACACAGTCAAGTAAGTGGAAATCTTTTTCTGGGTGGTTGGAGGGGTGCCGCAGGGGCTTCCTCCCATTCAAGTGCTCATGAGGGCTTTTGAAGCCAGAAGTCTCATGTGGCTCTTCTGAATTCTATCTTCAGTGTCTAGCTCCTCCTTACATGGAGACAAAGCCAATGCCCGAATAAACAGACTCTCACTGAATGAATCCCCGGCTCCTAGCCCACCCAGGACTTGCCACAGTGAAGGTGCATAGTAGTTATGTGTTGTATGTCTTGGCACAGTGGCCCTAGGACACAGCCTAGCCCCAAAGGCTGAAAGGATATCAGGATCAGCCAAATAGTAGGACCCAGCCATGTGGGGTCAGGCTCAGCATAGCAGACCCAAGAGACCTAAGCCCTGGACAAGGGCACTTGGTTTTAGTGGAGTTCAGAGCTGAGGCACCCTTGCAAGCACTGCCTTCCCCTATTTGGTTCTCCCTCTGGAAGCCTGTTGGGAAGCTTCATCCAGTCATACACACCCACATTGCCCCCTTGACTCTGGATAATAGCTTCCGATGTAGCTTCTAGCAATTGGCATCTATTGCACACAGCCTCAGAGGCGAGGGAATCCATTCACTGCCTGCTGGGGAAAGGAAAAGCTCATGGGAACATGTGGTACTTGGGCTTCTATCCTATCTTCTGTGGTTCTTCTCAGGGTGGGGCACTGTGAGGTTTGAAGCCTGCAGATCCTAGGTCTTTGCTCCTTGACCTCAGTCACAGGCATTGGCACATATTCTACAGGCTTTCCCAAGACAACCCTCAAAGAATTCTTTATTGTTTTCTTAAAAGTTGGGTATAAAAATACTATATGACCCAGGAATTTCACCTGTAAGAATAAACCCCAAAGAATTGAAGCACATGTGCAGTTGAAAACATCAGTGTCCATATCTGCATTATTTACAACCAAGAGGTAGAGACAACACGAATGACCAATAAGCAGATGAAAGGAGAAAATATGGTACACAAAAGGATATTATTCACAATTGAAAGGATTGCTGCAGCAATGTATACTATAATATGGACTTTTGCTTTTTTAACTTGACACAAGCTAGAGTCAGCTGGGAAGAAGGAACCTTAACTGAGGAACGGCTTCTATCAGGTGGGCCGGTTGGAAAATCTTTCAGAGGTATTTCCTTGATTAATGATTGATGTGGGAGAGCCTAGTGCACTGTGAATGCTGCCACCCTGGCAGGTGATCTTGGATAGCATAAGAAAGCAAACAGAGAAATAAGCAGTGTTTCTTGTTTTTTTTTTTTTTTTTTTTTTTTTGGTTTTTCGAGACAGGGTTTCTCTGTATAGCCCTGGCTGTCCTGGAACTCACTCTGTAGACCAGGCTGGCCTCGAACTCAGAAATCCGCCTGCCTCTGCCTCCCAAGTGCTGGGATTAAAGGCGTGCGCCACCACCGCCCGGCTATAAGCAGTGTTTCTTTATAGCCCCTACTTCAGTTCCTGCCTTCAGATTCCTTTTCTGCGTTCCTGCCTTGGCTTTCATCAGTCATGGGCCATGATTTCGATGTGTAAGCTAAATAAATGCTTTTTAAAAAATTATTCCTGAGTTGTTTCAGTGTTGTTCTTTCATAGAAACAGAAAAAAACAAAGTAGGACAATGGATGACACTGAGAACAGTGTGCTATCTAACAGAATCTAGATATAAAAAGTCATATTATATAACTCCATCTAAAGGAAATGTCCAGAGTAGGAAATCTATAGAAGTAGAAGACAGATTAGTGGTTGCCAAGGGCTGGAGGGTGAGGGGCCAGGTAGCTACTAGGTAGGTACAGGGTGTCCTTTTTGCTGATAAAACTGTTTCACAACCAAGTAGACATGTTTGTGGCACAGTACTGTATTTGTACTAAATATCACCAATTACACACATTTAAATGGTTAATTTTATGATATGTTAATTTACCTCTCTTTAGAAAAACATCCTGTGTACCTAATGCCCATTTAGGCCTCAGGATTGAAAGCTCTTATTAGGGACCAGTTTCAGGCAAAGGTAGAAAACAGTAGATAGATTCATGCCAGGAATTACTGGGCTTCGGCACAAGTGTCCACTCAGTTTACATTAAGACCCCCATGTTCTGTGCAAGGACATTACATTAGCATTTTCCCATTTGAGATGAATAACCAAATAAGTACCATTGTTTGTGTCCATCCTGAGCTAGTCTCCAGAAATTATGTAATGAGATATTCCTATGTTCTTTTACATCTGGATGGCTCCTGAGAGACCTCTGAGGCTGCACTGAGCCAAAGTGTGTTATGGTCACCACTTACTCTGGCAGTGAAAAGCAGCAACTGACAGCTCTTTTGGAAGATGGGCTTTGGTCACTTTAGAAAGGATTCTCTGCTTTAGATCTGCAGTGTGGAGAGTTGTGCACAAGCCTGATCTGGTTTAGGAGATGATCTTCCGGTAGTCTAGGAGGTAATATTCAGGTGAGCCATACTTCAATGATCAGTCTGGCTGTTCTCTAATGCTTCTATAGACTGCTAAAAACCTTAAAAAGAACAATTAGGTTTTAGAGGGCAACCCTCATCCCAGGGAAGATCTCAGAGCTTCACACTAGAACACTGCTTACCAGCTTGACCGCCATGGAATGCTTACTTGCTTGGTTTGCTTTCTTATGCTATCCAGGACCACCTTCACTATGAACCAGATGCCAGTGGAATTTCTAGAACAGCCTTGAAGCTAAAGTCTCTCAAAGCTAGGCTGCTTCTTCTCACAATGACATGGGTGGCATGTTTTCAAAAGTCATTTTGGAAGCATGTAGAGACTAATTCATGACTCCCAGAGCCTTCACTTTTGCTCTAAATGTTAGAGAGGGCTTTCTAATGCACAGATACTCCTGTTTCTACTTAAAGATCTTCTAGGGCTTTCAGTGGCTTTCTGGATCAAATGTAAGCATCTGAACACACCCCATAGAGCATTTTTAATTCTCTGGCTCCAGCATTGTTGCCTTAAGCTCCCTCATGAAATGAAGCTGACAACATTCCAGCAAGTTCCTGCTTCTTAACAAGGACTGGTCTTGATAAGCTAGGTCCTGGAGCCCAAAGGACAGGGAGACATAGGTTTCTAGAACACACTACAAGCTGCTCGGGATTCCAGGCCTTGGGATATCAAGTTAGCAGCCTAAAGCCAGAGCAGGTATGCTCTAGGATTGTTCTGTGCTGCTCATGGTGGGCTAGGGGAGAGCTCCTGGACTTGCAGCATCTTAGAACTATACTCAGAGCCTATCACATTGCTGAGGAACCAATCTTGACAAGTCTTTCTGGGATCCTTTAAAAAATATTTGTGTGTGTGTGTGTGCATGCATGCCTGTGCACATGTGTACCATGGTATGCATACAGAATTGGTATTCCTTCTACCACGTGGGTTCTAGAGATTGAATTCACATTATCAGGCTTGGCAACAAATACCTTTACCTAAGAAGCCATCTTTCTGCCTCCTCCTCCATTTTTGTCATTTTTTTCTGACCTTTGTCGATCATGTCAGCTTGCAATGCTTTTATGTTGCTGCACCAATCCTTTTATAGAAAGGGTAGGTAGCCCACTCTACCCTCAAACTTGGCAGCAACCATTCTGCCTTTATCTCTTGAGTACTGGAATTACAGGTATGCACCAAGGACATCCAGATCTTATGCTTACTTAAATATTAAATTTCATAAGAAAAGTTTTGGACTAGTAACTAGAACTAGGAAGTTCAAAGATATGGTAGACCTAACTACTATCTTACTGCCACCCACAATATTCATCTGAAACTTCATACTCATTGTGTCACTATGTGACTGCAGATAGCCATTGTGACTGTATGATTTCTCATTTAACTAAACTAGACAAGAGAGTCAAAAAAGGCCTCAATGGAACCATTTAGTTTATTTGCTCATTTCTGGATCAGTGACAGAAGGAAATTCCATACACTGTTTAGCTTAAACTGAGACTCCTGCACTTTATTAGGACCTGTGTGTCACAAGTCCAGCCCTTACTTGCACCTTCAGGACAAATCAGGTAGTTCCTTATCAGACTCCATGCTTCCTCCGCCACAGCACTAGTGCTAATATATAGCCAACAAGGTCTTGTTACTGTCAGTTCTGGGAAGTCAGGAGCAGCCTTGGGTCTTCTGCAGCCTCAGAGACTAGAGCAGAAGAGCTGCTATTCACTATTGGTTGAATGGTATGGAGAATGAGGGAACAAATGGGTGCAATTGATGTCAGTAGCATGGGCAAAGGGAGAGTAGTGGGGTTGGGGAAAGCCACTGGTGAGAATTAAAATGTAAACTTAATAAGGAAAATTATGAACTCCTCATATTATGAGACAATTAAATACATGATAGTTACATCTATTACCAAACTCCCAAAATTTTTAGCCTATTCTTACTGATATACATAGAGTTCAACTGTTTTTCTTGTGATACTTGGTGGGCCTTTGGCTAGCCTAGTTCATGTAATACTAAAAAAACATAAGTGTCCTGTGAGGGGAAATATCTTCAACCATGGCATCTGTTCTACAATGTAATATCTGCATACAATGGTGTTGATCAGATGTTTGTCATGTGAAAGTATGGTGTGCTTGTGTGTGAACACCAAAGCAGCCCAAAGTCCCAGAACCTTTGTCCTAGTAGGCAGCCCTGATCAGCAGCTGGAGGCCAGCCCATCTGGGCCATAGTAGTCGTGAGCCATCTTCCTCCCTTCCTCCCCCTTATATGCCTGCCTGCCCTTGTCTCACCTTCTAGATTTGGCACACACTGATGCCCTAAGTTTGGTTATTAATAATACTCAAGGGCCATGCTAATTAGTGCTTATTCCAGGAACTCTTTCTCAGTGCCAAGCCCTTTCAAACATAGCCTAGTGAAGCTTTAGTTGGGGGTACAGACAGTGAGGTAAAGCCTAAGGGATTACGGCCCCCTTATTATACCAATGGAGTCATGATCTTAGTCGAAGCCTGAGTCAGGGTATAGTGCAGTGCCAAAGTTATCCCTCTTTTAAAGAAAGACTTAGATGAAGTCCCTACAGATGAATGAAGTCCCTAGTGGAACTGCTCTGGCTGGGATCTGAGTGCAGAAACCTTATCTTCTAACCTTCTCATGCCCAGTTCAGTGGACATGGAAGTCTGTACTCAAATTGCAACTTTCTTACTTAGTAGCCTGAGCAAGTCACCTTGGCTCTCAAAGCCCCTCTTGTCTCATCGATAGCATATGTGGGGTGAGGAGTCAGAGTCCTAAGCTCAAAGCATTCTGGTGAGCTATGTATGAAATGCCTGGGCAGAGAGGCCATGTACAGGAAGCTCTCGGCCTTTGCTTGGCACTTGGCTATTGTGAGCTACTCAGGTACTCTCCTGCTTCCTAAAGACTCCTTTAGAATGTAAGTCTGCTCTTTCTGTAGCTTTCTCACAGTCTCTGTAAATCTGTCCTTTATTGCTATAATTGTCCATCTGTCTATCTGTCTGTCTATCCATCCATGAGCTCTTCGCCTTCACAGGGCAGTTGTGATCATTTAGTGCCAGGAAAGCAAGACTAGGTACCCCTTGCCAAGTCCTTCAAGATAATCTACTTACATTTCTCAAGGAGCTATTCAACATAGAACTGGAAGACAGTGCCCATGTCCCTCTTATTTGTGTAGAGGAGGCTCTAGGGCACTTCCAGATACTTCAGGGAAAAGATGAGCAATGTGACACCAGTTTTCCTGCCCATTCCCCTTGCCAAGCACTTCCTAGGCTTCTCTCAGGGACAGGATGGGTGGCTTCTTTGAGCCTAAAACGTCTCTGATATCAGTCACTAAAATCAATGAAGAGAGTATGTGAATTACAGAAACCACTTGCTAGGAGCATGTCTTGTAGCTTTTATTTTGAGTTCACCAGTTTCCTTTGTATGAGTATATATATGGGTGGAGAGGCACATCCTAACAAAGGGACAGCTGTACTCTGTCTTGTACCTTAGATCCTTGAATCTGAGCTAAGGGAGCCTAGCCATGACAATAGGATTCTTAGGTGTCTAGATGCTTACTCCAGGATGCCCTACCTTCCAGTTTTGTGGTGGTGCTTTTGGACTCCTACCTATAAAGAGCAGTGGATTCTCTAATTATCAAAACTTCAGCAAGTCCTGGTGGTTCACATCTATAATCACAGTTCTCCTGGAGGAGGAGGCAGTGAGATTGAAAGGTTAAGGCAACTTAGTGAGATTGTGTCTCAAAGAGCTGTAGTTTAGTGCTAGAGCACTTGTATGCATAAGGTCCTAGGTTCTACACAATAAAAAAATAAAGAAAATCCAAACCTTCATCTGAGATGACCCTGCCTTCCCAATTTGATTTCTGCGATCTCTCAAGCCCCATCACTTTCTCCAAAAGCAATACATTCTGGCCCTGTACTCTCTCTCTCTCCTGGTTGAGCATGGCCTCCTAATATTGTAGCCTCAAAGTTCCTTGAGTTTGCTTTGTCCATGACACTTACCATCCTGAAATTTCTTTTCTCTCACAGTCTGTGGCCATTTCCCTATCATTTCTCACAAGTCTTGGCCACACAGCAAAAGTTCCAGGGAATGAATGAGTTTGTAAGTTTCCATTAAGACTATCTAAGTTATAGAGGCTGGAGAGATGGTTCCATGGGTAAAAATCCTTTCTGTATAAGCATGAATCAAGTTGGAATCCAGAGGAAGCTCAGCATGCCTGGACCTCCATTGTTGGAGTCAGACATAGGGGGAGCAGGCCAGTCTACCTGAAATAGTGAGCTTTAATATAAGATTCTCTCTCCCTCCTTCCCTCCCTCCCTCCCCCCTCCTCTCTGGCTATCCTAGAACTCACTATGTAGACTAAACTGGCCTCAAACTCAGAGATCTGCTTGCTGCAGCCTCCTGAGTACAGGGACTATAGGTGTATGCCACCATTGTTTGATTATTTCTCTTTTTCAAAGATAACTTTTCTGTTATTATTGTGTGTAAGTGCAGAGCACATACCGTGGTGCATCTGTGGTGGTCAGAGAACAACTTCTATGAGCTAGTTCTTTTCTTTCACCATGGGATATGGGAATTGCACTCCAGTTGTCAGACTTGCACAGCAAGTGCTTTTACTTGTTGAGTCATCTCAGTGGCCCTAGAGACCATGTCTTAAATGAATAAAGTTGATGTCCTTCTGTAGCCTCTGCATGCACAAAAATGCACACAAATGACAGCAAAAAATAAAATACCAAGGTAAGCATAGATTAATCATGCCAAATGTCTCAATGTTTCTAGTCCTTCAGGCATGGCCCTGATGTCCCGAGTGGTACGAGACAGGGCTTGTTGCCAGGTGTTGGGAGAATGGATTGGGCTGGGCTGCTTCCTAGGAGAGGTTTGTAAAGCCTTGAGCCCTCTCATGAGCAGGAAGCACACACAGGGCCTGCCAGGATTGGCATGGGGCCTGGTAGGGGAAGCAGTGCCAGCTCTGAGGTGGGTGTGGGGATGAGGTGGTGTGTCTTGAGCCCTGGGGTGCAGTATACTCCAGGCACCCCTTGGCCACCCTAGCAGGGAAAGTGGTGAGCATATGGTAGTGTTAAATGGCATCCTGGTCAAGGACCAGGCCCCTGAAAGTTAGGATCCTTACAGTCTTTGACTTGTCTTCCTGGAGGTCAATTTTACTGTCAATTTTTGGGAAAGGTTAAGTTACATGAAAATTATTCTATTATGTTTCAACAAATATGGGTATATTGTATATTAGATTAATTATTTCAAATGGGGTTTTAAGCTACAATATAAAGATTCAAAGAGCAACTTTGGTCCTGGAGATGTAGCTCAGTGGTAAAGACTTCTTGCCTAGTGTGGACAAGGTGCTGAGTACAATCCCAGTACAAACAGACAAAACAAAAATATAAAACAAAAGAAGACAAAAAGACTGTTCTGAAGGTCTGCATCTCACTCTTCTCAATGACAGGAGAAAGAAGACCCTGCTGCAGAAATTGGTTTGTTGGTTAGTGAATCACAGCTATTCCCTAGTCTCCTTTAGAACACTCTCACTGTAAATGAAAAGGAGGCCAGCTCCTATACTGTGTGTATCCAGCCAGACCAATTTCTTTCCCTCTAGCTTCCTGTCAACTACAAGAGAAGTTTGGGTGTCTCTTGTGGGAAAAGGCCAAGCTGATGTCCTGGAGACTTTCCACGTGGCAGGTCCCACAAACAGGAGAAAGGTCTGGAGTTCCAAAGGCTGGAAGCTTGTCGGCAGCAGGCCTCAATGACACAAGAAAGTCCTTGGTTCCAAAAGGGTTTATTTTCATGGTGGGTGGTAGATGGATCTGGATATATCCTCCCCTCCCCCAAACTCAGGGCAGACTTGAGTTAAATAGGGAGGGAGAAAGGGGGAGGTTCTGGGGAAGGTTTAATTTGCTCTGCCCTCTGGCCTTCATTAGTATGTAAATCTCTCTAGGGCCTGAGGCTTGTAGTCACACCCTCTACCTGTGCACTTGGGAGGGGCTGTAATGGCCTACCTGACTGAACAATGTAGGTGTATGGAGACTAGACTTCGTGTCAGGACACTGGGTTCTGGGGATGTGGCCGATGCCTGCCGTTTCTCCCTTGGAGTCACAGGGTTCCAGACTCATGCCCAGCCATGAACCAAGATACCCTTATGCAGTCCCACAGTCTCTGGGTTTTTATGAAAGAGAATCAGTGGAGAAGAGGCTCTGTGAGAACTGTTACCTGGTCACTGTGTACTGATGTACTGTTGCCACTCTTGGAGAAGCACCTTCTCCTCCCTCTAGAGCTATCTCAGCTTCTGAGTCAGCCTTCCCAGCCTGGCCACTCTGTGACCTCAAGGGATGGGCTGACTATAAGAGACAGCTCGTTCCACAGAGTTGGCCTAGCTCTGAAGGCTGGTGATGTCCATCTGCTCTGGCTGCTGCAACCAAGTACCACAAACTTGAGGCTTAACCACAGACATGCACAGAACTGGCTCCTGGTTCTGGAAGCTGAGGTTCTGAAATGGAGATATTGGCAGGATAGGCTTACTCTAAGGTCTGGGCAGGAGAATCTGTTCCATGCCTCTGTCCCAGATTTTTGGTAGTGCTTGGTGTTCCCTAGTTTGGGCAATATAACTGTAATCCATGCATAGTATTGTTCCTGTGTCCCTTACTTTTTAGAAGAATACCAGTCATATTGCATTTAGAATCCACACTGTTCCACTATGACTTTATCCTAACTTAACTAATTTTTTCTGTAAGACCTTATTTCCAAATAAATTTATGTTCTGAGATATTGGGGCAGAGAGTTGAACATCACCATATATGTTTAGTAAGAGACAATTCAACCAATAACATAAATGAAAAGAAAGTTGATTCAAGTTCATAGACTGCCAAAGGCTACTTTTTATTGAAACATACCAGCACTTTTCAAATTATGACACTAGGTTTTCCTGGTTAAACACAGCAAGGTACATGTAGACTCTCACTTTGCATTTCCACAATGCCATGGGGAATGAAACTTTGAACAATTGCATCTGGTGCCACCCACCAGGGCCCATTTGCTCAGGATCACTTGCTACTGGCCTCTATCCCGTTTCTTGCAAGCTTCCTTCTCATGTTCTTGGTCAAGTCCAAAGTAGTGTTGAGCTAAGAGTCCTAACTTTAGTCCTATAGCCTTTCTCCTAGTAGGAAACCAAAAACTCCCCATACAGAGCCGACCTATGTTTTTTTCTGAAGAAGGCCAGAGTGCCCTTAGTGACACTAAGAGTCCATTCCCTTTGGATCGTTTACTACATTCATTTTCCCACCCACTTGAAGCATTCCCTGAACTGAGATAGATTTTGTTCTGCTTGGTGTCTGGATTTGTCAGCAACCTCCAGATTATGACTTCAAGGAGGATTGCTTTGGGGACCACATAGAGCCTCATTTGGCACAGTTGTATCAGTCATAGCCCAGAGTTTCTATTATTGCCACTTCTGCATGCTAACTGCACACTTATTTTAGACTCATTTTAGGAAAGCGTGCTCCCATTTAATTCCTTTCAGCCTCATGTTACACTGTACTAACCTATTTATATTTAACAGTTTGAGCACTGAAGTGCCTTGATTAGAATAGTTAATTCAGTATCAAGAAATAGCCTTCCCAGGAATACAGAACCCAGCCAAGTATCCAGATGCCAAGAAAACAACTAGCCCTCTTGTACTAGCCACATTCTCCTGAACTGTGGGTGGTAGATGTGCTAATCCTTAGATCTTGCCATGGTAAAGAAGGAAATTGATTTTGGTTAGATTCTTTTGAGGATTCATGATGTGTGGTAACAGCAGCTTTAGGGGTGGTGCAAGTTTTGTGAGTATTTGTTATGATCTTGATGATAGGCACACCTAAGGACAATCAGGAGTATGTAGTTATAAATGCTAATAGATGACACTCACTGAGCATTAACCATGTGCCAGGCATAGTCAATCTGCTTTCCCTATAGTAGGAAATCTCACTTGATCCTTGAAGCGACTCTCTGGAATTGGCCCTTTTGTAAAGGTCTATTTTTATACTGATCATGATCAAAATGCAGGGAAAAAGTCTCAGTGTTGTCACATCCTTTTCCCAAGGCTAGGAGACTATCACAGAAAAGGTTTTAAGAGTCAGTCAGGGATGACTGGTGTGAATCCTGTATGGCATAGGAAGACCACTGCACTCATGAGATCATAGCAGCTGTGATTGCCTACAGGAGGCCTGCACAAGATCATGGCAGTCAGCATTCTAACATGGGAGGGTGAGCGGCCCAGTAGTCCACACTCCTAGCTGATGAGTTTTTACAGTTGGTTGCTTCTTGGCAGTTGGTAGCTTTCTTTTCCACTAGAAAGAAAGGATGACTTAATCAAATCACTAATGCACAGGGAGGGAATGAAAATTGTCCAAGTTCTTAAAGCAGAAATATTGCCTGCATAATTTTCCTAGCTAGGTAGCACTACAGGAGTTGGGGAGGGGTTGTTGAAAGGTCCTTGGGGACTACTTTGATAGGAGAACACTTCACCCTTATAATGGACCCCTCATGGCCCTCACTACTGCTTCTTCAAGCACACCTCATTAACAGCTGTCAGGGGTGCTTGGCAGTGGTGGGACCAGAATTCTGGAGAAAACCAAGAATGTGGCCTATGGCAGGAGGTCAGCTTCTGACCCTCCTTTGATGATGCCTTATCTCTACCAGAAGGAGACAGTCAGCTGTCTCCTTCCCATTCTGAGTGCATCATAGACCATTGTATCACTCAAGCCCTTCTGATTCTCCCTGGCAGCCAGAATCTGAGTTTCTGATGAGCACAGCAGGATCTCTCTCCTGTCCTTGGCCTCAAATGCACAGCATGACCCTGGGAATCCAAGACTGAGCATCTGAGGAAAAAACATCTTGCTCAGAGTTCTCATTTCCCCTTTCTTTGTGACCATTTCTCAGCTGTTCTTCATATTCTTTCTATTTTTTGTTTTAGTTTCATGCTAAAATACACATAATCAGAGCCTACCATTTTAACCATTAAAATGGATTAACTTCAGTGACAGGACATTCTCAGTAGTGTATGATCATTACTACTGTCTAAGCAAAGGTCACTTTTGCCAACCCTCCCACCCCAAAGAAGACCCTACAAGCATTAGCTTTGATTATTCTATACCCTCTACTCTCCACCCCTAGTAACCATTAATCTACTTTAAATCTGTATAGCTTTGCCTCTTGTGGGTATTTTATATACATGGAATCACATGATGAGTGGACTTTCCTGTCTGTCATTTCCCATGTGGTATGTTGTTTTCAAGGTTCATCCACATTGTAGCATATATTCCACTTTATGGATGAATAATATTTTAGTGCATGAATATGACATGTTCGTACATTTATTCATTCATCTGTAGATCAATATTTAGGTTGTTTCCTCCTTTTAACTATTGTGAATAATTCTGGTTTTAATATTTGTATATAAGATTTTTTTAGATACTATTTGTAGTTCTTTTGTGTATATGGCTAAGAGAGGAAACTTCTGGGTTTTATGGTTGTTCTACATTAATTTATAGAGGAGTTGCTAGATAGTTTTCTATAATGGCTACAGTATTTTGAATTTCTGCCAGGCAAGTACAAGGGTTCTGATTTTTTTTCTGCATCCTTGCCAACACTTATTATTTTCTCTTTTATCTTTTTCTTTCCCAATAGTTACTACTCTAATGGTGGTAAAGTGATATCTCACTGCGCTTTTGATTTGCATTTCTCTAATGTGTTGAGTATCTTTTTGTGTGTTGAGCACATTTGCATATCTACTTTGGAGCAATGTCTAATCAATTCCATTGTCCATTTGTTAATCAGGTTGTTTGTATTTTATTATAGCATTATTCCCTCTCTTTTCAGTCATGTCTGAGAGCAGAAGCAGGGACTGTCTCTTTCAGGAAGATGCTAGTATCAGGGAGATCTCCTGAGAAAATTGCCTCCCCTGATCCTGCCTGTTGCAATCATACAAGGCTGTATCTTCTGCCCCATGAAAACTCCTGAGAAAGTTGAAGGAGGGACTATTAGCTTGCAGAGGTGTCTCTACTACAAATATTTCTGTGTCTTTCAAATAATTTCTTAAACCCTTGCAAATACATCTGTGCTTACTCAAGGACAAAAGTCGTGCCCAATCTTTACACTGGTGCATTTGTTCACTTTTCAATTTATTGCTGTGTATGTAATCTATGCCCAGAACCATTATCAAACACTAGAGAAACACTGATGGGAAAAGCAAAGCATAAACCTTTACCCTCATTGAGTTTTTTAAAGTCTAATTCATTAATTGAGGCAGAGCCTTATTATGTAGCCAAGGTTGGCCTGGAGATCATTGCAAAGCCTGGGGCAGCACAGAAGTAATGATTTTCCTGCTTCAGACTCCTGAGTGCATGGATTACAGGTATATGTCACAATATGTAGCTCTTATGGATTTTATATGTTGTCAGGAAGATGAACAATGCATTGGGAATAAATAAAACTCCCAAATGGAAAATGAATATAATATTACATGGTGAAAAATAAGTACATTAACTGGTTAGAAAATCCCTTGAAACACCAGTTATAAAATATAAATGTCATAAAATCAGGAACAAGATAAGACAGTCTACTCTCTTCATATCTATTTAATTTAGTACTTTGTGTCTTAGCTACAGCAGTAAGACAACTGAAAGAGATCACTGGGCTACAATTCAGAAAAGAAGAAGTCAAAGTACCACTATTTGATGATGATATGATAATATGTGTAAGTAACTCCAAAAATTTCATCATGGAACTAAGATTCTGAATATAAGATTAACTAAAACAAATGACAAATGGACTGAGAAGAAAATAAGGGAAACAATACCTTTCACATTAGCCCCTGTACTGGCTAGTTTTATGTCAACTTGACAGAAGCTACAGTTATCTGAAAGGAAGGAGCCTCAATTAAGAAAATGCATTCATAAAATCCAGATAGAAGACATTTTTAAAAATCAGTGATTGGTAGGGGAGGGCCAAGCCCATTTTGGGTGGTGCCATCCCTGGGCTGGTGGTCCTAGATTCTTTAAGAAAGCAGGCTGAGCAAGTAATTGAGAGCAGGCCAGTAAGCAGCACCTCTCCTTGGCCTCTGCATCAGCTCCTGCCTCTAGGATCCTCCCCTGTTTGAGTTCCTGTCTTGACTTCCTTCAATAATGAAGAGCAACATGGAAGTGTAAACTTAATAAATCCTTTCCTCCTCAACTTGCTTCTTTGTCATGTCATTTTGTTGCTGCTAAGTAAGACACCTTTCCAAATAAAATATCTTGGGAGAGCTCCAACCAAGCAAGTGAAAGACCATTATAATAGAAACGTTAAGGCATTAAATAAAGAAATGGAAGAAGATATCAGAAAATGAAAAAAATCTCCCATGTTTATGGATCGATAGGGTAAGTATAATAAAAATGACAATCCTACCAAAAGCAATCTACACATTCAATACAATCCCCATCAAAATTCCAACACAATTCTTTACAGATCTTAAGAGGACATTGTTTTATCTTCATATTCGAACACAGAAAACACAAGATAATTAAGACAATCTCAAATAATAAAAGAACTTCTAGAGGTATCACCATCCCTGATCTCAGGGAAAACAGCAAGGAAGTGGCATACAAACAGACATGTTGATTGATGTAATTAAACTAAAGACTCAGACATAAGTCCACACAGCTATGGAGACCTGATTTATTATGATTGTTGTGGGATGGCCCAGCCAACTATGGGAGAGTCAGTCCCTGGGCTGGTGGTCTTGGGTTCTATAAGAAAGCAGGCTGATCAAGCCATGAGGAGTCAGACAATAAGCAGCACCCCTCCATGGCCTCTACAATCAGCTTCTGCCTCCAGGTTCTTGCCCTGTTTGAGTTATTATCTTGACGTCCTCTAATGTCAGACTATGATGTGGAAGTGTAAGCCAAATAAACCCTTTCACTCACAAATTGTTTTAGTCATGGTGCTTTATCATAATAATAGAAATGCTAACTAGAACAGGATGGAAGGATTTCCCTGGAAGAAAAAAATAGAATGATAGTTATGGATGGATGGGTTAGGAATACAAGAAAATCAAATGGGGAGTGAGAGGGTTGTGGGGAGTAAGGAAGGGGATTTGGAGAGGACAGCTAACAGAAAGGGCTATTTGAAAGTTTGTATGAAAACCTAATACTGTAGAATCTAATTTAGAATTGCCAAATAACGGGAGAAACAAAGCCTCATATAGACGTTTTGTCAGGTTCTGTGGGAGTGTCCTTTCAATTTTTCAGAGAAACTGGTTGTGGGCAGAGGCACACAACTTTTTTTTTTTATTGGATGATTTATTTACATTTCCTATGTTGTCCCCTTACCCCATCCCCCACCACCCCTTCGGAGGAACCCCCAATCCCCTCGCCCCTCCTCCTTCTTCTCTGTGGATGTAACCTCTATCTACCCCCTCCCCACTCCCACCTCCCCACCCTCAAAATTCCCACCCCCTGGGGCGTCCAGCCTTCATGAGGTCAAGGTTCTCTTCTTCCACCTATGCCCAGCAGGGCCCTCCACTTTTACATATTCAGCTGAAGCCCTGGATCCCCCACTAAGTGCTCCCAGGCTGGTGGTTTAGACCCTGGGAGCTGTGGTTGGTTGGTATTGTTGCTCTCCTCATGGAATCCTTTCAGCTCCTTCAGTCTTCACTCTAACTCCTCTATTGAGAACCCCATGATCAGTTCAATGGCTAGTTGTGAGCATCTGCCTCTGAATATGTTGCAATTTAACAGGCATCCATTTAAAAGTACCCAACCTAGGGCCCTGTGAACACAGGAACTGGAATACACACCTTGACTGGTATTACGAGAAACTTCAGGGGGAAAAGACACTTTAGTGCAAGGACAAACTGACTTCCATCTCTCAGGTGATTGTTCCAAGTAATGGTGGTGAACTCAAAAGAGAAGCATATCAATGTCCTGACCATGGCAGACATATTCCCTAATCCACTGAAAAGATTGATGGACAATATGAATCTCTTTTGGTGACTTGGGGAATATGTTTGTCATATTTTCATAGCCATGTAGATTTCAGAAGGATCACAGAATACTGATTGACTTCAATGTGAAGCAAAGAATCTACTTGTTTTTGGAGAAGCCATTGTAGAAGCTTCCTGGAGTGTCTGGTGCTCTAAGACTGCCTGCTTTTGGAGTTGCAGCTCTCCATCACTATGGTACTAGAATTCTGCTCCACTGTGGTTTAGGGACGATTTCACACACTGCAACCTTAGAACTGCCTGATAGAATTAGAGCAAGTAAGTAGAGACTCAAGGGTGGGTCTATGCAACCCCATTAGCCAAAAATTTCAAAAGAGATAATCTATTCCTGGCACTGGTCTTATTTGCTGTGTGATGTCTAGTTGGGATATGTTGCCCCAGGGGCCCACTGAAGCTTGGTAAACAACCTTCATACGTTGTCATATGTTCTCCTTTTAAGGTTAAGGCTGACTTTCTGGGACCATCTCAAGTGGAGGCAGAAGTTACAGAAGAATGTTCTGTCTTTCCTCTCACAGCTGATTAGGTAACTCCACATCTAGGTCCCAGCAATACTGCTGTAACTGCACACGTGGAAGGCTATTGTTTAAGGTGCTGTTGCCACAGAAGTTCTGGGGCTGGTTGTACAGATCCTCACCTTAGAATAGAGCTAGGCAGATAACATTGACATCTCAGATTGTAAGCACCAAGGCTTGTTTGGCAGAGACTCTGTTAACTCCCCATCCACTTGCCTCATCCTTCCTGACACATATGGTGCACTCCCTTGGGAGTCTTTCATCTGCTGTGAGTTGGGATAATGAGCCCTGGAAAAGGGAGAATGGCTTCACCATTCCTTGTGCAGCCCCACATTTGCATTTTGAAAGTTTTTTTATCATATATGAATTATACATAATAGTGGGTTTTATCATTACATTTTTTGATCATATTTATCCCTCATTACCTTCTCTTGCACCTCTCCCACTCCCATTGATTCCTTTCCTCTTCCCAATTAGTTCCCTTTCTATTTCCATACTCCTTCTTGGTGATCCAATGAGTTTCATTAGGGTTACAAGACTATGAGTGAGGGATTCTTTAACAGGAGCATGGACACATTTTCAGAGTCTACACTATCTCTCACAATCATTTATTATCTACAGATCCTCAGGGAGAGGCATGACTTCATGAGCCCCCTGTTTTACATAATGAAATATTGTTGAATTTGACTTTATACAGGTATGCTGGCAATCACAGCTGCTAAGAGTTCAACACACATGCATACACACACACTTCACATATGTGAAGATATATATGTACATATACTAACATGTATATATTTGCATACATTGATGTACCCTATATTTATAATAATGGACGCCTATGTGATTGTGAGGACTGACTTGTCAAATTTAATACTACAAGGCAGGTGGCAGGCAGGAAACATGGATAGTAATGGACACTTCTGTGCTGAGACAGAATTTTTTATTCCTTAGGGAAAATTTGGACCTTGTTCCTAAGTCTTTTCTCCTCAGTGCTGGAGATCAAACCCAGGACCTTGTACGTTACAGGAAAGCATTCTTCCACTTAGCTGCAGCTGCATTTTTAGCCCTGTTGTTAAGTCTTCTCAACATTCTTGAGGGTCTCTTTTATTTAAAATGAGCTGATTGTAGACCCTACCTATTGCAACAAGATACTTTCACAACACCTAGACTAGTGTGGAATGACTAGTGGCATGAACCTATTCCAGGTGACACATAATACTGAGCATCACAGTAACCAAAGACTAGTTTTATCTCAGTAAGTAATTACAGCATAGCTTTCAAAGCTATTGTCACAGACACAAAAAAGCATTATTTTGGGTAGTAAAACCTGTCTTTTTCCTTACATCCTTCCTGTGGTTACTTTAATCTTCAAATTATCTGAGGATGTTTTCAGAGAATAATGCCTTGGGAATATTGTGGACAGAATGTCACTGACAAGGAAATGTAAATGAGAAAAGCATGCTAATACGTTTTTACTGAGATATTTTGCTCAAGGGAGGACACCATGCCTTCAAACTCCGAATCATCTCAGTGAAGAAGAAAGAGGCAACCAATGACAGCAGGAAGATCTTCTTGGAAAGACACATATATAGAGTGAGGCGTAGGTCTTTGTCTTCAGGCATGATGGGTATAGACAGTTAGAAAACAGCAGGGCTGTTATGCCTAGAAGACCATCACTGAGTAAAGGATGAGGACTAAGCAAAGTCCATGCTGTCAGTGCTGCTGAGCTCTAGGCGAGCTTTGTTTGGATAGGTTGGTGACTTAAGGAGACAGCTTTTAAATGACAAGATGCTCAAGGAAGGAAGACTACACAACTCCTCTTTTACTATTTCTTCCAAATGGAATCTTGAATTGTAAAGGATCTAAGTAGCATTTAAGAAAAACAATGTGACACAGATGGGCTTTGTGCCCAGCTTTCTTGTATTCCTTCAAGTTTAAAGGAGGTCCATGGAGTACCTTTGTATAGGAAACTGGCCTTCCTTTCTAGCAAGGTTACAGAAATGTTTTAAACCACATGTTCAATTATGCCTTCTTAACCCAGCTATATCTCTTCTTTTATGGACCTTGGCTCAGTGTTCCCTGTAGACCAAGGCTCCAGGCTGATGCTTCTAGAGCCTTCTAGAGAGGCCTTATAAACCCTGTCAATTTGGGCTCCCTTGGACTTGTCAGGTTCTCTCCTTCCATGAGTCCTATGAGCCTCTCTCCTCCCTCTAGGAGAGAATGTTTTATTTAGGAGGGAAATGCTATACAACAGTGACTCCTGCCTATAGTCTCAGTACTGGGGAACTGACAGCAAGATGTTCAGGGTTGGTCAGTGATCCTCCCTGTGCTATTTTTTTAAAACATTGCACAAGATCTCTATGACATGTTTTCAGTTTTTCTACTTGACATATTGGGACACTGAGGCCTTGGCAGGCTAAATAGTTTGCTGACCTATGCAAGGTCTTAGAGCTAACGCGTAATGGAGCCATGGATTGAACCCAAGGGCTTTGGTGCCAGAGGTCCAATGCTTAATGACTGCCCTATGTTTCTCCTTGGCTTTAAGCTTGTCTCCAGGTCCCATGAGGCTCTGGGGTGGCTGGGTCTTTTGCTTGTGGCCTGAATTCATGCTTGCTGTGTACTCCTACTACTTCTTACAGGCCAAGGCAGTCACTGGGCCAAGTCTGCTCACTTTTTCCCCAGAGGACCTTTGCAATCACAGTCACTCCAAGGGAGGCATGGGCAGGCAGCATGCAGGGCAACCAGAAATCTGGAGGATGTCTTAAAAGGGATACACAGTTTTGTTGCTGACTGTGGGATGGATTATTCAGTGTTAAGACACTGGTTTATCAACTGCAAAACAAAGCCACTGGAAGAACAGAAATGACAGTGCCTCAGAATCTCACTTTTCTACAACTGGAGATGAGTTTGCTATGGTGGCCAGACTCCCAGATGTCACACTGAGGTATGGGGAAAGCCTGGGAAAGACAAGGAGAAAAATCCAAGTAAGAAGCGAAAAAAGAAGTAAAAAAAAAAATCCTCAGACAGAACTGGCCTGTACTTGTATAGATGGAATCTATGGGGAGGGGGGAGGCGTACCTGTGAAAGTGGCCCAGGGAGAAGAAGTTGTAGCTAGGCCCAGGAGCTTTGAGTCAAAGCCTTGTATAGTTTGGGATTTGGAAAAAGTATCTAAATCTGAAGACTCAGTGCAATCTCTTTTCAAAGACCACCTGGGTAACTTGGAGAGAAATAAAGCCCACTGAGGGCTCCCTACTGCAGGATTGCACAGCAGAAGTGGGAGTCCCCTTCCCTAGCCACAAGCCAGAGTAATGTCCTCAAGACCCTGCTTCATAAAAATTTTAATTTTTGGTAATTACATGTAAATAACATACTTTGATTATATTTCTCCCAATTACCTTCTGTTAAGCCTTTGCCAATCCCTCTGTGCCCCCTTTTCTCAACATGTCCACCCCATACTTTCACGAGCTTTTGCTAACCAACTCAGTGAGTTGAATTAGGGTTGCTTGCCTGTGTCTGGGTGTGGAGTTGTTTTACTGGGGTAAAGGCAAGTTACTTGCAGCTATAATACCAAAGGAAAATGATGCTCCTGCCTCCAGCAGTCAGTAACTACCAATAAGTCTGCAACTACAGACTGGGCTTCATGTGCTTCTCTTCTTGATGGAATGTTGATGAGCCCCATCATTAACAGTTTTGTGCTGCTAGACATTGCTGTTGTAACTTCATGGGTGAATGGCCATGCCATGTCTAGAAGAGAGTGTTTCACCACATGGGTTCTTATTCCCTGGCTTTTGCATTCATTCCGTTCCCTCTTGCAAAGTGTTTCTTGAGCCTTGGAGGGGATGATTCAGGTATCTTATTTTGGTATGGGTGCTAACAGTTACTTACTCTGAGCCCTTTGAGCAGTTATAAGTAGGTATATTGATCCCTACTCCCAGGGGTGGGGTGGGAGCTTTTCTGACCAAGGCTGACCCTGGGGTAGGACTCTATTACTAGAGCAACAGCCTTGATGTACCTATCCTATTCTCTTTGTACAGTAAACTTTCTAGAATTACTGTCACCCTGAGTGTCAAGGATGGAACTTGGCCTGGCTTCAAGCAATCTCACCTCAGGGGAATTATGTACATTTCTTTTTCTACAAGTGGAAGATCAGATGGAAGACTGAACTGGGTTGGATGGTGGGGGCTGGGCAGGAGTGATTCAGGGGCCTGCACTTTGGAGGGCATCAGCTATGGGTGTGGGAAAGAGATTTTTTAAACATGAAATCTGAATGGTAAGTTCTTTTAAACCCTTTTCCTTGGTACTTAACATGGAAGGGATTTTTATAGTGCTAAACATTTTCACTTTTTGCCAATTGTGTTTCACCTAAACAATGCGATGTAAAACCTAGTCTTTTCCATATTTTTTTATTCTGAAAGTCTTTTGCTTCATACTTATATTATTGACTTTAGGATCTGAAAATATACATGATGTGTCAAAGAATGGCAAACCTTTATAAATGAATGGAGTATTCAGAAATCCAAAGGCATGCAAAGGAGACCAATCACTTTAAACTATAAAGAACTTGGAAGGAAAGAAGATTGATTTAAACAGACAGCCTTCATTCCCCAGCTTGTTTCTCAGTGTGATCCTTGTGTGAATGGTGGAAAGCTTGAATAATGGTGTGGTTATTGGATGCAATCTGATGCTAGTATGATTCTCCAGCAAAATTTCCATCTCCTTTGTTGTTTTCACTGACAACATATGTCTATTCACATATCTATATCCTCCTAGTCTCAGGGACTTAAGGATTTCTCTTCCATGGATGAGGAAACACCCAAGTCTTAATTCTTCTCCCCCTTTCTCTATTTGGTTGTTGGCACAACTCTTTCAGCAGAAGGGAATAAGAGTAGCAGGGCTAATGGTCTAATTCCTGACCCTTAGCCAGCACTCCAGAGTGGGGTTGCTGAGAGTGTTTTCCCTACTCTGCAGTTGAAAGAACAATTCATGAAATGACTCTCATCAAAGTTAAGTTCCTATTTCTTCTTCTGGAGGAAATGCTCATGAGTGAAGATTAAATGCTGAGCATTCACAACATCCAAAATGATGCTTGAGTAGCCCTTTTTCATGTCTTCCCTTCATAATCCTGTTCATGGGGCATTCTTTCCAGTAAAGGGGGATGCTGTTGAGCTTCTAGCTCTGTGTTTCTGTGGGAGAAGGATGATTGCTGTGTCTTCCTGAGAAGTTTCTTTTAAAAGCACCTGGAATGGTTCCACAGCCAAACTTGGGTTTGATGTCTATCATGAGGCCATGGAGGCCCAATTATTTTGGGTTTTTAGATCTGTACAGGAAGGCAATACTAAGGTTTGCAAGTTGGCCCAAGTTAGTCTGAAAAAGGATTATAGCCAAGATTGGGAAATGGAATCCTGAATTGAGACAAATAGTAAATCCTGAACCGTTGTGAAGAGCTGTATATTGCTCTGCTGAGTGACGTTAGGTAGACTTAAATGTTTTCTGATTTAGAGTGAATTCTCACAGTGCTGTACTCAACAATTTATACACATGTCTTTCAATATCCATGCTAGTTTTCTCTATAATTGATTCCTATCATATCACTTGCTAAACTAGTTCTCAATACTGGAACTTAACATGTAGACTTTTGAGTCTTATTGTAGGCTCTCTAAATGTCTGCGGTTAGTCCCACAGCAAGTGTATTTTTCCAAAGCTTCACAACTGGCTATGATACCCAAATCAAAGCAAAAACTCCCTGAGAAGTTCTAAAGTAGCTTCCCAAAAGCCGCCTGCTCTGCTTAAGCAGTGAAGGAGAAAAAAGACCCAGGTTCCAGCATGTCCAATCTTTTGTCATTTTGACCCCATGTTGCAAAACACAAAGTTCACACTTGTGAATTGTGTAACCGAGTCTAATATCATATTATTTTAAGTAAATTTATGTTTTTCTATTTGAACACATTCATAAGTATTTTGGACCAATGTGACCCTTGGGCCATGGCTTAGACACCCCTGGAATGATGTTTTGAAAATTTTCTTGATATTTTCCTTTGAAATTTCTCAAATTTTTAGAAAATATTTTTTGCTGAGAATTTCATACATGTATATACCTTGTGTTTTGATCAAACCTATCCCTCTTTCTTTTCCCTCTAATTCCTCCCTATCCTCCCCACCATTAGTCCACCCAACTTCATGTGCTTGGTCTTTCTTTTATTTCCATTGAATTCACTTAGCAATGCTTGGATGTAGGACCATTTACTAGAGTATGTAGCTCCTTTCAGCCCCTTCCAGTATTAGGTTCTTCCTAGGGCCTAGATAGTCATGGATTTGGGACTTGATTAACAGTACCACTTGTGAAGCAGACATTAAACAAAACAAATGGAAACAAAACAAAACAAAGCTGGTTACTCTTATAGCATCTATGCCACGGTTATACCAGTGGCTATAGTTTTACCAATCTAGACATTATGAACAAATGTACAGTGTGTAACTACAGATTCAACTCTTCCATTCTACATTAACACTTAATTCTGTTTGTCATATGTTTATATTTCTACCCGTTCTTTCATCCATCCACTAGTCATCTTTGTGTATTTTATATGCTCCAAAGTGGCAGATATCTACATATATTACTTTGAAGCACTCAAGTAGACTATTAACTAAATTTCAGAATTTAAGATTCTTCGATTATAGGAGAAACTTACAATACCTTGGTTGTATAAAATGCATACATCCGTGTAACTTATATCTTTATAAAGATACAGAACCTTTTATCACTCCAGAAAGTCCTTCATGTTTCCCACCCCCTCTTTTACTAAATTGGATTTCACTTTGTAGCTTTATACTAGCTTGACATTTACTATGTATCCCATGGTAGTCTCATTTCAGCAACCCCCATTCCTGCACAGAAGATCCCTTTGTAGAGTTCTTCACCATATATTACATTGACTTACTGTAGCACTTGACTTAAATGGAATTATATTGTCTATCTGCTTTTGTCTCTGACTTCTTCCAGAGTATACTACATTCGAAGATGCTGTAGTCTGTCTTAGCATCAGTTCCTCATCTTTTTCTATTGCTGAAGAATATAATTTTATTGATAAGTAGTACTGTATTGTACTAATTGGCCAGAGTTTACCTAGATGGTGTGATGGTGTGATGGTGTGATGGGGTGTGTGTGTGTGTGTGTATGGTTTATGATTTGGGATATTTTTAAAAATATTCTCAGCCGGGCAGTGGTGGCACACGCCTTTAACCCCAGCACTTGGGAGGCAGAGGCAGGCGGATTTCTGAGTTCGAGGCCAGCCTGGTCTACAGAGTGAGTTCCAGGACAGCCAGGGCTACACAAAGAAACCCTGTCTTGAAAAACCAAAAAAAAAAAAAAACTATTCCCATGAAAGTCTTGTACTCAATTTTGATCAACAATATACACTTTGAATTTTAGAAAAATTAACCATTGCCTGTCACATATTTCATTTGTCTAATTTTGTCATTTATCTTTTGAATTTAGGGTACCTTTTTTCCTTTTTCAAGTTTTAAACATTTTATGTGGGCAATTTCATCATTTTTCTCCCATGGCATCTCCTGTATTTATATCACAATTAAAAAGTTTGATCAATCCTGATATTATGAAAACATTCTACATTTGTTTTATTGCAATGATTTCTACATTATTTTGTTTTCTATTTCCACTTTGAAAGCACCGGGAATTTACCTGATGCCAGGAGGGAGGAGGAGGAACTGCTTTGTTGTTAAGTGGCAAGCCAGTTTGCCCAGCTCCCTTGCTGATTTGTAGTGTCATCTTTCTCACTCCTGAGCCTACTGGTCTATCTCCTTTTCCTATAGCCAGGGTCATGGTCTTTTGGCTTTAGTTTTGTCTCCAGTTTTTGACACAGAGTCTGTTTTAGTTCACTCTTCTGTTGCTTCAATAAACACCTTGACCACAGGCAACTTAGAGGAGGAAAGGGTTTATTTCAGCTTCCATTTCCAGATCACAATCTGCCACTGAGGGAACGCAGGACAGAAACTTAAGCAGAAACCATGAAAATATTCTGCTTGTTGGTTTATTCCCTGGCCCATGTTCAGCTAGCTTTCTTATACAGTCCAGATATGCCTACCACAGTGTGCTGAACCCTTCCATCAATCATGAATCAAGCCTGTCTCTCTCAGATATGGCCAGAGGCAAATTAATCTGGGCAGTTTCTCAATTGAGGAGCCCCCTTCTCAGGCAACTCTAGGTTATGTCAAATTGATATTAAGTACTAACCATGTAGGGTCTCATGGACCAAAGTTGGCCTCAAGGCTAGCTTTGTACTCCTGATCTCCTACACTGAATAAGAGAATGTTAGAAGCAGAACCTATGACTATAGAGATCTTGGACCCTTGATTAGAGATGCCCACAAAAACTCTTAGGGAGAGATGGACAGAGAGAGGCATTTCTCACTGGTCTTTGTCCATCATCCAGAGTGCCATTCTCAGTGTGACAACAGGAATTACTCAAGGCACTTTGGGTGATCTCAGTCTTCTTATGTCTCCAGCCCTCTCTTGACTCCCCTCCTGATGTCTATTGGTCTCCTTTCCAGTGATCTTTCCATTCCTCTTGATATTTGTGCTTGCTGTTTGGTTTGCCTAGAACATGCTGGGCATGCATACCTCAATGCATGGTTTGCTTTGGACCATCAGCTCAAAGTCTAACATTGTGGTTCATGCCTGTGATTTTACCCCTTGGGAGGTGGAGACAGGAGCCTAAGGCCATCCTTTACTACACAAAGTTTGAGACAAACCTGAGATATAAAAAACTGTCTCAAAACCATAACAATGCAGCTAGAAAGTCATTACCTCTTAGAAACCTATCTGAAGGAGACTGCTCCTGACTTCCAACCAGCTTCAACACCATGGGCTTCTCATTCCTCATTCATATTCTCTCTGTCTTTTTATGTCTTTCTCTTTCTCTGACTCTCTTCCTCCTTCCCTCACTCATTGTTTTCTTCATTGACCTTAACAAAACTGATTATTCTTCTACTGTTAATGCATTTGTGCCAATGATCTTCTTTTTGATGATCTTTTTGTGGGTCATTTCATTCCAGGATGGCTAACTTCCAGCAGCCAATTCATCATTTCTATACACTGCTCTGTTGCTGTTAAGATACTTAGCAGTAGTGATTAACACCTGCAATTAGGTGATTTGAGTAAAGGTTATTATCCTATAAAACATGGCTAGGCCCCAGCTAGTACATTGAATGAATTTGAGAGCAAACGGATTTCCTGTGGAAAAAGCAATTCAGCCAAAAAATTGCCACATCAGCAATTCCTGTCTGAGGTTTTGTGAGGTTTTGGCCTGCCCCTTCTGATGGCCTATCCTGTGATTCTGGGTTTGGCTAGCCAGGTCTCTCCTCCTCCTCCTCCTCCTCCTCCTCCTCCTCCTCCTCCTCCTCCTCTTCTTTCTCTTCTTCTTCTTCCTCCTCCTCTTCTTTCTCTTCCTCCTCCTCCTCCTCCTCCTCCTCCTCCTCCTTCTCTCTCTCTCTCTCTCTCTCTCTCTCTCTCTCTCTCTCTCTCTCTCTGTGTGTGTGTGTGTGTGTGTGTGTGTGTGTGTGTGTGTGCAATTTCATACTGGTTCTGGATATCTACTATAATACTGATGGATGCATTGAACCTCAGGCTGACTCAACAAGGATGGGAATCATTTGTGCCTACTTTCTAATGTCTGATACAGAGATCCTAGTTTTGTGTATGGAATCTGAATGACTCCATCCCAGGAAAAACAAGCAAAATGCTTCTGAACCTGTGTTTCAATCCTATGATTTCATGGCTAGAGTATACGTGGCAGATAAAAGGTTGTACACAGGCTATGATCCTGGACACACCTCCCTCTCACATGGCCTAAGCTTGCTGTAAAAGAAGAGTGAGACAGTGTTGGCTAGCACATCTTTCTGGGGATTCCTTTTAGGTTCCCTGGGCTTGGCATCAGTGCTTGGAGGGGGAGGATGGCATGCGTTGTTGGAGAAGCACCTGCTCCCTAGAAATGGTAGAGGGCCTTCAGGCATCTTCTTCAGAAGCTGTCAGCTCTATATCTTCTGTCCTACAGTCCTCTCATGGAAGAACTTTCAGTAAGGATGTGTGATACTGAGGTGGTGGTGATAGTGTTGGGACTGTATAACAGGCAAGATCTGAGGGGAAGAATGCAGCAGCTTCCAAGCCCTTTCATTCAACAAGTCTTGATCTTGTCTATTTGATATTATTTAGAATGACTTTAGACTCAGGGGACATCATAGAAGAGTAGGCCTGAGTTAGGAGACAATCTCTTCATCTGTCTGTGAGGATGTATCCAGAGAGGCTTGACACATGTGGAAAGATCTACTTTGGATGTGGTCAGCATGGTCCCCATGGGTATTTCTTTCTCTGCTTTTAAAAATATTTATTTTTATTTTATGTGGTTAGGTATCTTACCTGAATGTATGTCTGTGCTTCACATGTATGCAGTGCCCAATGAGGTAAGAAGAAGAAGGAGAAGAAGAAGAAGAAGAAGAAGGAGGAGGAGGAGGAGGAGGAGGAGGAGGAGGAGGAGGAGGAGGAGAAGGAGAAGGAGAAGGAGAAGGAGAAGGAGAAAAAGAAGCAGCAGCAGAGCTCGATGGGAGAAAATTCATTCCTGGTACTATAAGCCTAGCCAACTACTTGTGACTGGAGAGGTCATGGACTCTAGAGTAGAACCTACTACTGCCCTAAACAAGTAAAATTTTTAACCAACTGAATTTTTAATACAGATGTATACAGTTCTCATATCTCATTTTTAAAAAACCTCGTTTTGAAACAGAGGCTATAACAGAGACCCACAATTGATCAAAATGGATAAAGTAAGTGAGCATGGAGTAATCATTCCCAATTGGTACACTACAATGCAACCCCAAATCTTAGACTCAGAGAACAGCATGGGAGAGCAGGCAGAAAGAATGTAAGAGCCAGGGAATCAAGACACTTGATGCTAGATTGTGTTTCTAGACATGACATTGCTGCTGCACAAATGAAATCTCAACAACGTGGTTCTTGAAACAAGACCTACATAGTAATCACACTAATTGCTATGCCAGGAGGATGGGAGGAATGTCACAAAACACCCTCAGGTGAAGCACTATAGATAGTCAGTCTATATGCTGAGGGAGGGAGAATCAGTTTCTCTAAGAATGAGGCCTGTCCTGATAGGTTATTCAGGTCCAAATGGTCAGTCCTAAACACATGTACACATGAGCAACACTAAATGGACTCGAGATGATGTGTGCATGCATTTCTGTGTGCATATATAAAATTATAGATGAAAAGGTCAAGAATTTGAGAGCAAATAGGAGGGACATAGGAGGAGTTGGTGGAGTACAGGGAGGGGTGGATATGATGAAAATACAGTACTCATGTAGGAAATTCTCAAAATATTAAATTTGAAAAGGTTTTGTTAGCATATGTTAATTATACATACTAATGTGTTTCATTACGACATTTTTATACATGTACACCACATATTTCAAATATGGTCCACTATCTTAGGCTACCATTGCCATATCTTGTTTTTAAACTGGGAGCCAGAATAAACCCTTTCTGAAGTTGCTTTTGTTAGGTGTTTCATCACAGCAATGAAAATGCTGATGCATCTATATCATTCCTTTCAGGGACCAGTGGGGGACCCAGTTAATCAGGGAAGTGAATAGACTTACTACAGTCTTCTCAGCTGAGATGCTCAGATACTGAGCAACTACTGAGGTGCTGTGATGTTGGCTTGCTTTCTGAAGATAGGGAGAGCATGAAGGTAACCTAGTAGATTATGAACAAGCAGTGGAAGGGGTGACATTTCCTCTGGGGACCTTAGAGAAGGTATGGCTTATTGTCCTACCCAGAAGCCAAAGACCATCACAGCTTTGCTGAAGGGGCACTCCTGGCTACTGAGGAGTAAGTAGCTTGCCTTGCCTTTATGGTTACAAGGAAGCTGTTTTGACAAAAGGACTTGGGAGGAGGAACTGAGCAGGAAATTCTGGGTTAGGAGGAAGAGGAAGAAGGAGGTGAGTGAAGGTGCTCCTTGGAAAGGGAAGTAAAGAGCAAGAGTGGGTGCTTGACAGGTATCCTTGGGAGGAATCTCTCCAGAGGAGAGGCTAATGGGATAGGGAGCAGTGAGGGCAACACTGTACTCTGCAAAGGAACAACCTGTGATGACTTTCACTCAGAAGCAGAGGTCACTGATATAGGAGGAGTAGGGTGAGGCCAGGATGGTCAGGTAGCAGGAAGTGATCAGGAAGCTATTCTGTTTTGTGGCCTACCATGGCACAGCGTCGAGTTTGCCAGGGTAGGTGACTTAGGAACTTTGCCCCGCTAGGAATGTGACATCAACTGACATAGTGGGTCAAGCTACACTTCTATTTGGATCTCAGTGGTCTGGAAGAACTGAAAGATGAATAGCTGTGACCTGTGAGGCTCTTGGGCTGGCTATGGTGGCATCTTAGGATAGGTGGGAGGGAACTTTTAAAGAGCATGTGGTGTAATTCTCAGTCCAGCAGGTTCTATGGACTATTTCACAGTAGTATATGATAACCACATGCAATTATTATTGAACTTCTGTCTCATAAAAATCAACAAAGTGACAATGAGCTTCTTGGCACTCAACTTTTGCTTCCCCTGGGACCACTGAGAGAGAGGGATGGGCAAGTGGGTCCAAGAGTTCTTGTGACGTGTCTGATTGACAGCTAGGGCTTGTTTGATGTGTGTGTGTGGTAAGGCAGGACAGTGAGGCATGAGAAAAATAGATATCAAGAGTAATAAATGAAAGGACTCAATGACAGAGGAGGACAGGAACCACTTCTGACCACTGGGCTATGTGTAAGGGACGACAGTCATGAGAAAGCATCATGATGAACAATTGTGGGAAAGGGCAGATGCTATGGAAATGAATTCTGAAGGTTCTGGCCACCTGGTGACCAGAGCTTTTGAGCCCCAGATCCTGTCTCAGCTCTTTAGCTTACTTCTAGTCTCAGGAGTTCCTTGATTTTTTTTCTTAAATAAAGAAACTTTATTTCTATGACAATCTGTGTGCCTCCTCTTCAACTCTCTCTCTCTCTCTCTCTCTCTCTCTCTCTCTCTCTCTCTCTCTCTCACACACACACACACACACACACGCACACACGCACACACACACACACACACACACACACACACACAGAAACAAACAAAATCAAATGGTCTCCATAGGTTGTATATGTTTGTGTGTAATGATGCAATTAAAGAGAGATTATGAATTTGAGAGAATGGGAGGGGAAATATGAGGAGTTAGAGGAGGGCAAAGAGGGGTGGGTGTGATGTAAATGCAGTACAGACAAGACATTGTCAAAACACTTTTAAATGAAAAAAAAAAGGTCCTGGAAATCTCAATGGATAATCTCTGGACTTTGAACCAAATATAATTAGAACAAGGGAGAACTTCAGGCAGAAGAAGTCTACTAGGGAGTGGGTATACTGACTGACTACAGAGCACATCTCTTACCTGAACCTAAAAGGAATGTTCATGAGGCAGTAACAGAGATTAGGGTGGGCAGAGGCCAATGAAACCAGGGACTTTGGATAAGGACTATTCCTCCGAACACTTTCTACCCAGCCATTGTCTGAGAAGGCTACTTTATCCCTGGGGACAGTTGCTCTTAGTCACTGCATTGAGTTTTGAGTGTGGGCAATTTCTGAGAGTATTTTAAAAGATTGGGTTCCATTGAACAAACCACCTCCTGTAGCCAGGTGGAAACCCCAGTGGAGTGATAGGGACACCAACTCACCCACTAAACTTTGAACCCAAAATTCATCTTGCCTACAAGAAATGCAGGGGCAGGGGATGGAGCAGAGATTGAAAGAATGGCCAACCAATAACCAGCCCAAATAGAGACCCATTTCACGGACAAGCATTAACTCCTAACACTATTAATGATACTTTGTTATGCTTGTAGACAGGAGCAAGTTGTCATCTGAGAGGGTCAACCCAGCAGGTGATCCAGACAGATACAGACACCCACAGCCAAACAGTGGATGGATATTGGGGACTTGGAAAATAGGAAGAAGGATTGCAGCCCTGAATGGGGCAGGAACTTCATAGGAAGACCAACAGAGTTAACTAACCTGGAGCCTTGGGGCTCTCAGAAACTGAACCTTAAACCAAAGAATATACATGGGCTAGACCTAGGCCTCCCGGCACATATATAGATCTGCAACTTGGTCTTCATGTGGGTCCTAAACAAATGGGGCAGGGGCTATCCCAAAAGCTGTTGCCTGTATGCAGGATAGGTTCTTCTAGCTGGACTGCCATGTCTGGCCTCAGTAAATAGCCTTGCAGACTTAATTTGGTAGGGGGGAAGGAAGGGAAAGGAGAATGGAGGGAAGGATTGTGGGAGGTGACTGGGAGGGGGCATTTATTGGGATGTAAAGTGAATAAGTAAAAAAAAAAGATTGGGTTCTAGATGTTCACTCAGCTCCTCTCTCTCTCTCTCTCTCTCTCTCTCTCTCTCTCTCTCTTTCTCTCTCTCTCTCTTTCTCTCTGTGTGTATGTATGTATGCACATGCTCTTGTGTACATGCACCGTGATTTGTGTTCCTGTTGGCTCTCTACCAACTTTAGGAAGATATGATTCCATTTATGAGCTCCTGCTACCTGCTGACTAGGTTCTGTCAATCTGGTGGGAGAGGCAAAGGTCTTAGGGTCCCTGTTAAAGGAAGCAAAAATCAGGTGAAGTTTTTTGGAAGGCACTTGCCACAATTGAGAGGGGCCAAGGGTAAGTCAGACAGGGGTCTCTTGTGCAAAAGCTATTGCTTTTGCAGCTGTCTAAACTGGAACTGATCACCCTAGGCAAAATCTCTGACTGTAGATGCTGGTCCAGGAGTGGGAAAAGAAAAGGAAAAGAGTGTCTCACACTGTTGTCCATAGCAGGTTTTAAAAGGATTGAGTCTGGGACTCCAGGGGCAATGTTCCTCCTCCAGAGTTAGTGAGGCAGATCTCAGTCTTGCCTCTTCCCATTAGTTTCCTGGACTGAAAGGGGGAAAAATGCTAACTTTTCTTTGCACCCTTGCTGAACTCTTCTGACTCCATGTTTCCAAATAAACAGAAAGTTTTGTGTGGAGCAGGCTAGACCAAACCAGGGGAAATGACTTTAGACCTTTGGGTACAATGTAAGTGTGCATAGCTTCTTGCATATACCATTGAGGACTTAAGACTTTCTATGAAGTTCAGACCCACTTCTTGAACAGTGGGGCCAGACACGTCATCATCTTAGGGTCAGTCCCTACTAAACCTCTATGCATATGTGCCCTTTCTGCAAGATGTGGCCCTATCTGGTTTGTAGTCTGCAGTATCTCCCCCACTGCCTGTGAGTCACCTCTTCATCTCAAGTGGATGGAGCAAGAAGCTCAGTTCTGTTTGGAGCCACAGTTAGCCCATATTGTAGTGCTGCAGCAGGGTCTGGCCAGGGACAGAAAATGTGTGCTCCTGCAAAGGTAGAAGGGTGGTAGTAAGGAACCCCTGGATTTTGGAGTGTGTTTTTCTACCTCTTTCCCTAGAGTGGGATTTCCAAAGTGACTGCCTGTTCCCTGTTTTTGTCTCTATAAAACAAAGGGCTGGGATCAAACTGACTTTCTTCTGGGCCCTAATAAAACATCCACAGCACATGCTGTGAAATGGCAAGCACACATGCACAAGTGACTCTGCTGCAGCAATTTTTGCAATGCATAGGATAGAAGCAGCCTCTGAGGGCACCAAAGTCAGAACTGACTTGGGTTTGTAGGGACTAGATGCTTCCTGAAGAAAATGAAAACACAGAAACACTTTTCTCCTGGCTGTTTATTACAGAACAAAGAAAAAAAGAAAAAAGAAAAAGAAAGCAAAAGAAAATCCAACAAAAAACACTGGCTCAAAATAGATGCCAGATCTCAAATGTCGAATCAAAATACAAGGTGTCAATTAAAATGTATTACACAAAATCTGGACACTGAGCAAAGTTTACAGGACAGTGGCTGTGGAGTTTCTCTAACAGACACTTAAATATACATGACAAGAGCCGCAAATAGATACCATTAAAGACAACCCCAAATCAACCATTAATGTTTACAGACTTTCCCCCCAAGCCACAGAGATTCACATCAAAATGAGTGTCAAATGGTTTAAAGCAGACTTTAAAGCATCACTCTGTGATGGTGCACCAAAGCTGTCTAAAGCTGGGGATTTCTCTGCAGCTGAAGGTCACCATAGGTGACAAAGGGAAGGGAACGCTCTAGTTCCTCAAGGTGGCCAGCTCACACAGTGCTCAGCTCAGACTATTTCTGCACTTCTCTTAACCAAACCTAAAGGATGCTCTTGGCCTCCCATGAGTGTCTCTGTGGGACACTTAACCACACCATGACTTTTGGTGTAAATGTTCATTAGGAAAGAACTAGCTGAGACTTAAAGGCTTGTGAAAGTTAAGAGTCACACTGGATAGTACAGTTTGTAATGGAGTGGAAATTAACGACCAAGTGGCTTTCTATTTGGCATTTGTCAGTTTGCACAATACCCCTTGGTCACATCCACGTTTCTTGTGGCATGAAAACCTCAGTGACTCAGCCACCTGATTTAACAAGGTTATCACTGGAGCGAACAACACAGTCTGCATATTTGGAACAATGTATAATAAACACAACTCTACTGAAACCAAAGCCACCACTTTATTTACAAAGCCACAAAACCAAGTATAAATACTTCTGTCATTTATGATTAGGAAAACCATTTACAAAATTTTCAAATATGTACAAGTAGCTTGAAAAATCACCAGCTTTTTATTTATCAGGTAGATAGAGGGACGGGCAGGGCTGACAGAATTCAGACTAGGACCCTAGTGTGGGTGTCTGGGGCCAGTTTCAAGCTGGCTGCAGATTCAGACCACTCCTTTGAGTGACGACATGGGGCTTTTCTGGAGCACCCTACTTTGATTTATAGCTCCTCAGCACCCTGGGTGACTTGGTCAGCACTCTGGGCTGTAGCATTTTGGGCAGCAGCATGCTATTCCAAAATGTCATCTATCAGCCGCAAGTTGCACACCCAGTCTTCATCTGGGGCCACACTGGAGCCTCCCAAAAGCTCTTCCATGAGATCCACCTCACTGCCTGCAGATGATGGTGAAATCAGACCATCTATTGGGGACTGTGTCTGAGGCAAGACATTGTCCTGTGGCTCAAGGGGTGTGCCCATTCTAATCAATGTACCTAGGGACTGGCTAGTAGCAGCAGTAGCAGCTGCATAGCTTGGAGGCTCTAGCTCCTGAATAGGACTTATGGGAGAGCAGCTGGTCATGCTCTGTTGGAGGGACTTGGTACTCAACACAGGCATTAGCCCCTGTGCTGGGCTCTGTACAAGGCTCTGATTGCCCAATAGGCTGAATCTGGGGCTGGCCAGAGCAGCATACACCTTCTGGCCAGGCCTGGATCCTGGGGCCATCTGATTGGCCTGAACCACAACCTTCTGAAATGGAGATGCTAGGGCTGTTGGGGGTTTACTCATAGGTGCCTTGACAAAGATGATGGAGTTGCTATCAAAATGTGGCAGAATGCTACTATCTACTTGGCTCAGGGGTGATTTCTTTGAAACTGGCATGGCTACAGCTGCAGCTACCACTGTCCAGACTGCATTACTGGACACTGAAGACATCATTGGCACACTGGGGAGGCTGAGTTGATAGGGAATCAAGGATTGGCTGCCCAGTGGGCTGATACAGAGCTTGGGCAGGGGCACTTCTAAGGGCATGGCCTTGGCTTTGGGACAGACAGAGCCAAGACTATTCAGGGGATCCTGACCCAAGCCTGAGGAGATGGGAAATGGAAGGCCAGTGTTGACTTGCTGCTTCTTCAGAGTTGATGTCAAAATACCTCTGTGACTTGTGGGTGGTAATATTCTTGGAATCAGATTGTCCTGAAGGAGCTCAGTTTTGGGTGACATCTTTTGCTGGTTAGATGGGGGTCTCGCCTTAGTCTGGCTACACTTGGAGATGACTTGTTCTTGTACTGCTGCATGGAAAGAGACATAGAGATTAGTTCCAAAGGTGTCCTCAATTTGGGCTATGGTCACTGAGCGAAAGCTGCCGGCCCAATGTTGTCTTCATTCGTACCCTTGACTATCTCTCCCAGTCCCTCCCAACTTGCCTTACTCCTTTGCCTGTAGCCTGGAAGGTCTTGTGTACTCACAGCATCCTCTACAACAGTTGTTCTCAACCTTCCAGACACTGTATCCCTTTAGTACAGTTCCTCATGTAGTGAATCTCAACCATAAATTATTTTCATTGCTATTTCATAGCTGTAATTTTGATACTGTTAAGAATCATAACATAAACATCTGATATGCAGAACAGCTGACATCCTATAAAAGGATAGGTCACCCCCCCCAAAAGAGTCTTGACCCACAGGTTGAGAACCACTGCTCTACAAAGAGCAAATAATGCTGAACTTGAAGTGGCAACTTAATTGACTGTCTCTTCATGTATATTAGAGGCAATGTGAGGGCAGGTGCTATGACTACATTTACTCTAATATTCTGACACTATCCATTCCTCAAAAGGTAGTTCTTATTTTGTAGAAGACAGGGAGGTGAGGGAAGGCCTGGGGAAGAAAGCTCAGCCTCTTAGACAACAGAGGGTAGGATTTGCTTTAGGTTTTCCCTCTGATAAATGTAATATGCAGGAGTGAGGACAGAATTCTGTTCCCTCTAAAGTCCCACAGCCTAGTCATTGTCAGCTTTCAGACTAGAGCCTCACATAGTTCCAGTCTGAAGTACAATGGAGGTCCTTTCTAAAGAGGGAGAACTCAGAAGTCTCATGACCTGGGCTGTCTGTGGTGGAGAAACAGGAGCATATGAAAGGTGAGACCTTCAATGCTTTAGGGTGGAGATACATTTCTCTTCATTATAGTGGCACCCCACAGTGACCCTTATTTACTGAGACTTCCGTGGAGTGGGAACTGAGGCTGGTGTTGGTGATGGACTTTTCTCAAGGCCAATGAGGGAGTGTCCGTCCTGGTGTCCTCTATAACCTGTGCTTGGTACTATGAATAGATTTTCTCCCTTTACTTGTAACCATGCCTAGGATTTTTCTGTAGCATGGAGCAAGTATTTCAAGTAGGTTATAGTTCCAGTTCTGAAGGCTAGTCTCCTGAATTCTGTTTCTGCTTACTCACACATGCCTCTGGTGGTGGGTGTGGGTGGGGCACAGATCTGGTAGCTACTAGGTCGAACTGAGCGTGGTATTTTGTACAAGAATTGAGGAACAACTAAGGAGGTAACATGGGGCTGAAATAAAGGTGTGGCCTATCAGTGTGAGGGCCAGCCAACAAGTGCAAAACACAGCTTCTCTAGGACCCTGGCTTACATATCGTTGCATTGGTTTGAAGAGTTGTGTAACTCAGGTTGCCTTGGTGCATCTGTGAGCTCCATGAAGCAGGAGCTGGGTGTTTCTGACTCCTTCCAATAGATATCAATGATATTCATAGCTGTGATATAGGATAAGAATCCTTAGTTATTTGTGGAGGCTGTGGGAGTAACTCAGCTTCCCATAACCAGTATCTACAGCAGAGTATCTCCAACTCCCTTTTCATTCTCCATACCTTCCACAGATAATGGCCATAAAATCCATTAGAAATAAATTGGAACATGTATGTTGGATGGGGGCCAGGGAAAGGTCTAAAGGGACCTGTTTTTCAATGAAGGTGGGGTGATGACGGTGTACTTCTGTAAGCCAAACAGATTGAGAGGCTGAAGCACAATGACAGCTGGAGTTTAAAAGCAGCCTGGGCTACAGAGTGAGACCCTATCTCCAGATAACAATGAGCAACAAATATAACAACAGAACAGGGGCTTTAAGGGATTGGATTCAGTTTAATCAATCTGTTCAATTAAAGTGATACTGGAACCATATGAGCAGGCCTCCCATTGGGATAGATTGTGCTCTTAGAGGCAGGTGAAATACACTCAGACCCCTATCTTGGGCACCCACCATTCATGTGATTTTCAGACTGTCCCTCTAACACCACATGCAGAAACTATAGGCAGAAATGAACCAATGTTCCACCTCACTGGCTGTGTTGGGGACACTGATCTCTTCTGCTTACCTTGAAATTGAGTCATATGCTGGGCGATACGCACATTCTGCTGTTTAGGGGTCATTGCCATAGGATCTGATCTCTGCTTCTCTTGCTAAACAGAAGATGGAAAGACCATATTAGATTACAGATACCATGAAACACCAGCCTTGGATTGCTGTGTAGGGACCTAGGACTTGACTTTGGTGCAGCAAAAACATGAGTGGACACATCAACACATGCATGCCCCACCCTCCCAGCAAGATCACACAAGTAGACACAAAAGAGTCTACATCTGGATTAAGGAAACCAACTGCAAAAGCATAGGATGGGGCAGTAGAGTGTAATAGCAAGAGTACACAGACATTCTGGATGTCTGTCTGTTCAGGATAGGTCAGTAGGGAGATATGGTTGCCAAAAGAGCAAATGAAACATTAGGGCTGCATTATTAGAAGCAAAGTATGTAGAAGGAGGGAGGTGACAGTCTTATACTACTATGACTTGGCCAAACCATACCCACAGTACTAATGATATCTAGGTATGTCACTCTGGGAGCTTCAGATAAAGTAGCTATATCCAGAGGATGGTAAGCAATTGCGGATAGGGATAACTACTTCAAATTATCCAGTTAAGGGATGACTGGTGAGCTGGGCTGCTAGGGCTGTAGCAGAGCCCAGTTTCTACAGGACCGCCATGGAATAAGTGCTGATTCTTGGTGCAGATGTTCCTGGATAGTCACTTGGTCAGATGGACACACTATTCCACACCAGAAATAGCCATACACTCACTGTCCATTTTCCTTCCTCTTGACTTGATTCAGGGTAGAGAGTGGGAGGAACTTTCTGTCTTCATCTCCAAGTATACTAAATGTTCATGGGGTAGGGGCTCTACTTCAGGGTCTCAGGCCCTCCACTCAGAAAAATATAAGCAGGCTACTTATGAAGCCTGAAGGTCAGACATAGTGGCTGCAGCTTGCTCTGAGCCTCTCATGTTCTTAGGGCCTGACTGTGACAGGTTAGGACTCAGCTTTTCTTACCTGCTACCACTCCATCCCTCTCCTCTTCTTAAATAGTCTGTTACAAGTATGCCAACCATCAAAGGCAGCTGCCAGGAAGCACACGCCTTTAGGTCACCTGCTGGCCTAGTGACTCCAGGTGCCAGATTGGATCTTAGGATATGGGATGCCTGTGTAAGGCCAGTTTCTCCACCAAAATGCTCCCAGAATCCCTTCTCTGCACTGAGAAGGGCTGGTGTGGCAGTGGGTGGGGCAGAAGGCCAGTGCTTGGGAGTGTGCCCAGTTCACAAGCCTGGCAGCAGCTCCTGGCCTTAGTCTCTGCCAAGGCAGAGAGGACAAACACATGGCACAAAGGAGACTACAGCATAAGAGTTTTACCCAGACTGGGCTTTGCTTTTCTACTGTGCCCTTAGGCAGCTTCCTGTGGTGCTCCTGCCTCCTCTAGGACTGGGGCTTTTGGAATGTGCAGCAGGGAGGAAGGCTCCATCTCAGCTGACCAGCAGAGCTACTCTCTTCCTACTAAAGCACTGGGTCTAGAGAGAGTTGGGTGGGGTGGATCTGTCTTACTGTCCTGAGCACTTCACACCCACTGTTTCCTGTCATGTGGCCATAACTCAGAGGCAGGGGTCACGTGACAAGCCCGGACCAGTTCATCTGAATTTGGCTGAAGATTTTCTGGGTGGGTGACCATTTCTAAAGATGGCTCTTTCAGTTCTGTTTTTCCTCCAGGTCTCCAGATTACTGCTGCAACGTGTGAGGTTCAAAAGAGATCGATAACCCACAGCAACCTGGCTAGCAAGTACAATGCCTCTTGACTGTGGACCCAGTGTTCCACTCATTCCTGCCTATAGCCACTGATGTCCATGCCCATCTGAATACCATCCCTGCCTGCATCATTAGTTTTCAATTATTAGTGTTGTCTGGGGGCTAAGGGCAGGGGCAGATGGGGGCTAAGAGTGTGACCCAACAGAATTCAGGGTAGGGCAGAAAAATACAAAGGGAAAGATGGACAGGGAGAGTGTGTCCAGCAGCATGGTAGACAGAAAGAAAGGCTGAATTGAGGCAGCAGTCAAAGGATGGGATCCTCGTCCATCTGGCCTATCAGCTAAGAGAGAGCATTGTAGACCTGGGCCAGGCTCACAAGGATAGAATGCAAGGAAGTCTCTGTCCAGGGAAGCATATATTCTAGAGCCTTTGGAGTGTCTAGGGAAAGTTTGGCTAGGGCCTAACAGGGCTCCCATGCTTGTCTAGGTGCTGACAGCCAGCTCCATAAGACCCCTGGGTCTGCGTGTCCTCCATGAGCTGGCTCTTTGCCCTGAAGCCCGTTGCTCCCACCAGGGTCCTGCTGTCCCTGGCAGAGGGCGCCAGGAATTCTCTTCAGGCCTCCAGAGGAGGCTGCTTCCTTTGTTTTGCAGACAAGGCTCCCATCCTTTGTTCTGAATCAATGTGCTACAAAGATAAGCCTCAAGAAAACAGTTGTTGCCTTTTGACACTTTCAATTAGATCCATAGGAAAATGGAGAAAACAGGAAATGACAAATGGTTTCAGTGACCAGGAGGAAATGGTGGCTGACAATTGCTGCTCAGTGACAGTCCCTCTTGTGAGGGATAGCCCAGGTCTGGAGGCTTTTTCTAAGCACATATGGAGGGGTCATTACATGAGTCAAATTTCCAGAACAGCAATTGTATGGGACACTGACTAGCAGGCTTTGTGGGAGCTCAAGACTGTTTCTCACTTTGTGGCTAAGCTAGGAAGCCTAGGACCAGGGCCAGCAGAAAGTCTCAGGTAACTAAAGCCCCAGCTCTTCCTCTGTAACACCCTTTCCTTGCCCCGTTTAGCCACATTCACCAACAGGCCCTGCCTTTCTGGAAGCTTCATGCTAATACTCAAGAATCTGTAAATTGCCACTTGTCACTGGGGCTTTTAAGATGCTAGTGCCTTTAGCTTATGTGCCAAGCAGGAGAGAGGCAAAAGGTCTGGGATGCCTCAACGCTGCCATGGCCTATTAGCAGCACAGATCTTGGCACAGAGCCTGCCAGAAGCGAGCTTGTGCTACACCAGATCCAGCTAGCATCTTGGTGTCTCCTGTGGCCCTCTGTGCCATAGCCTTGGTCCTCTCTCTCGTCCTCAAAGATGGAAAAATCAGGTGTTACCAGCCCAACCGTTACATGAAGGGACCTGCTCTCCAATGTAAGGGAACGGTCATGGAAGCCAGGAGGATTTAGATGTATGTCCCACGAAATGTCCCTGGGTTGTGGTCTGATTCGGTCAGACAAAAGTTACCTATCCTGTGATCTTCTAGAGAAATGGAGTATTGAAGGAGGGAAGAAGAGAATGATAGAGAAGAAAGAAAGAAAGAGCTGAGAGAGGAGACGAATGAAGAGAGTGAGGGAAAGAGACCATGATGAATTGGGGAGGAGGAGCAGGAGATGGAAGAAAAGGGGGCCAGGAGAGGAAAGGAAAAGGGCAGGGAGGTGATGAAGAGGGATGAAGAAAAAGGAGGAAGAAGGGGAAAGGAAGGGAAAGGAGAAAGAGAGAAGAGGAGCTTTTATTGTTTTCTACAAGGCACCTCCCACCCACCAGCTCTTACAGCAGGCACTGCCCTTTGAGTGTCCTCTATGGAAGCCAGGCATTAGGCTACAGAAGGCACTCAGCTATTTGTTCCAAGGGTTAATGAGCTTTGGCATAGTTTGTCTATTACCACACAAGGAAAAGCACTTTCTTTTGTGGACTTGCGAAGCTGGACTTGAAAGCAACTACCCCATGCTCATCACTCTGAGGTCCCCTGATCCTATCTGCCTGAACACTACATGGGAAGATAAGGCTTACAGAGTAATTCAACCAGTCTCTTCAGCAGTCAATTGATAAATCTTTATGGCTGCTATGCTCAAGGCCAGACTTTCCCCACCATGTGGTTATTACTGAATGTCTCTATCATTGTGGAGCTTACAGTAGGCAGGGGAATGAGCAAGATAGAAGTCAGTAATTGAAGGTAGGTTGTCTTCTAAAGGGACTATGGCAAAGTGAAAGGACATTCAGTGGACAGGCATAAGTAGTAGGCATACTACTTATATGTATATAAGTAGTATATATATATTTATATTTATATATTATATATATTTATAGTATAGTCATACTATAATCATATATGCCATACCATTTCTTTATTAGGAGAGACACAATGTGGTGTTGGCCTGTTGAGGTCATTCCTTGCCTCTTTGCATAAGTTGCTGAAAGCTTCACTCAAAGTGCTGGCACTATCCTTAGAGCATTCTGAAGCCATTATGGGGACTTCACAAAAGAAATTTCATCACAAGTAAATGACGGAGCTTTGTGTATCTCATCTGTACCTTAGGGCTGTCTTTGCTCTTGACCAACGCCTATATAAGACCCTCCTACCTAGTTTTGATGGTTTCAGGGCTGGCCAATCCCTGTAGTGTTTGCTTTAAATGGTAGGGATAATCCCTAGGCAGAGGAGACCTGTCTTTCTTGTGCCTCTTCAGTACCTGAAACCTCTGGCTCACTCTGACCCACTGGCTGCAGTGACAAGGGACTGAAAAGGAATGCAGACCTAAATCTCAGAGTGCAGAGATCTCCCTGAGCCATCACTCCAGCATGAAAGACACTGGACTAAGCACAGAATTTGTGGTGTTTGGCTTAGGAATTCTCCAGGCAAGCTAGCAGCAATCTTCTCACATGGCTTCTGAAGCCAAGGAAGAGCTGGACAGGGATGGGTGAAAACATGATATTTAGAGAGGATAGAATCTTCTGGGGTTTTGATAATTCAGTTTCCCTGGGAGCTTTGGGCTGGACAAGATTCTTCTGGTTTCAGCTGAAAAGGGAGAAGCTAAGGAGTGCTGTGACTTCTAGGGAGAGAGAAATCAATAGCCCTTGACGGGAGAGCACGGCTTGTTCTTTCAGGCCAGGGCACACGGGATAAAGAGAACAAAGCTGTGAGTACTAAAGCAGAATTTCCATTAAAGGCCAGAATCTCTGGAGGTCCTTTCAGTTCGATGACCATCTTCTACAGATTTCTATACAGACAGGGCAGACATCCTCTGGGCATTGATATTTCATGTCTCAGAACAATAAGTCTATGGCTCAAATGAAATCTGCCAAGGCTGGTATCCATCACTTTGCTCTCATGGCCACTAATGGGACTCTGAGGTGTGCCAAGTCATTCTTTCTAGACTCTAGAATTGAGAAAGGTTGAGCCAAACTCATAGATAGCTTTGGTAGGCTTGGCATAGACACTGAATCATGTCCCCCTAGACTGCCTATCCTTTGGTGGGGTGACTCAGATGCCCCCTTCTGGAGCATGACTCCCCAGAGAGGCCAAAGAATGAAATGGGATGTGGAGCCCGTAGCAGAACACTGTCAGGAGATGGAGTTCCTAAATTTCCTGAATTCTCACTGGGTATCAGACAGACAGACACTAGGTAGGAGATTTGGACATGTGGCCTGCTGCCCTGGACACAGGGTCAGGCAGGAAGGCAGGCAGGCATAGATGTAAATGAGGTGTTAAACAGTGGCTGTCAATGGGAGAGAGGTAAGGCCAAGGTGCTTGGACTACTCTGCTTGCTTGACTCCCTCACTTTGCCAAAGAATGCTAAGAAAAAAGTAAGCTAGAAAGTAATAGAAATCCTTCATAGTTGTACAGAGCCCTGTGGGTTGCAAAGGGCCTATTTTTCAGAGCTGTCACCTCCTGAGTTCCTCCCAATCCCTGTGAGGCAGGTGAGCAGGCTGAGCAGGGGATTGTGCCCCAGTTGACAGATGAGGAAAGCAAGGCACAGGGGGAAATGACTTACCTGCAGCATCGCAGCTAGGCAGTAGTGGAGCAGGCACCTGCCTCCAGGCCTTCGGATCCCAGCTGCCCCAGGGGGCTGCCTCTGAGGTGCTGTACGAGGAGGTGACTCGGGCCAGCTCATGAGCAAAGGAGCTGCCGGGCAGGAAGGACTCACTCCCCAGGGCCTGGCGGGTTGGGGGCTGTCGCCCGAGGCTGACATGGGAAGGCCTGGCTTCCCCAAGCTTGCAGGCTTTGTCTACATGAGTCTACAACAACCGATTGAACAATCCATCAGCTGTTTGGCCACAAAAGGCTTCCGACTGATTTTGTCACTGTCCTGACCAACTAATTGTATTCTTTAAGTGTTGTTGTTATATACATCAATTGGTCTCAGGAAAGCAAAATCAAATATCTTGTGCTTTTGGCTTGCTATGGGTCATAGACTCCTTTGAAGATCAATTGGAAGGTATGGTGGCTCTCCACAGAAAACGTACTTACTGTGTGACATCTCTTCCCCCCTAGCGTACCAATGATTTTTTAAAATGCATTTTGGTTGATTTGAGAGAATACATAATACTTATAAAAGTATCTCATATGAGTGACGTCCTGCCTTAAGCAGTATTGACTTACTGGAAGCAGGAATAAAACTAAGTCAGATAGCTGGTTCATTAACAATGACTTTGGCACCTTCAGATCCCTCCTACCCATGCCTGACCCTCATAACAGAACACACAATTTAACCATGGCTTGTAGGCTCTAGTGTGTAGATATGCTGAGGTAAGAGTAAAACCAGCCAAGCATGTGCCTCCTCTCAGCCATATCCTGAGCTGCAGTCCCCACTGACCCTGACAGGGTATTAAGGTTTTGGGGCTAGTGTGGGCACGAAATTCCTTGCCATCCTGTTTTACATATCAGGAATTTCATTGTTTCTGAGTGTGTGAAACCCATGATCCAGTTCCTTCAGACATAGCAATTAAAATAACCTCATCCTGATGCATACATTGGCAAAAGCTTCACAACTTCAAGTAGGTGGTCAGTAGAGCCTTGTCTCCCTGACAAGCACACAAGCATCTAGCAGCAGTCATGTTTCAAAGGATTGGGGAAGCCTTCATAGTGGGGAGTGGTTATTTTTTCTTCTGTATTAAGCAGTGTCTCTTGTTTCTAATCTTTGAGCTATAAGTTGTCTACTGTGTTCACTCAGCAGCCCAATGGAAGGGGAATATTCACTCCTTGAATCAAAGCAAAAACATTTGGATGCATTCAACTCACTACAAGAAACATTTAGTGACCACCTATCAAGGAGAACTATTTCCAGTGACTGATATATTATAGAAGTATAGTCTATACATATATTATTTGAAATAACAACAAAACCTACACTGGTAAATTTACTGATCATTTATTTTGCTCTCAGGACTAAATAGAGGACCTTAAAAATTTGTTCTCACTCTGTCCTTACAAACAGCTATCTATGAGGTAGGGACTATTGCCTTACTTTTCAGATGAGGATATAGAGGCCCAGAGAGATTAACTAAGTTGCCCAAAGTCACACAGCTATTTAGTACCAAAGCAAGATGTGGATATGGGTTTACTTCACTCCCAAATCCACATGTAGCATGTACTAAGTTTCTAGATTATAATGTAGAAAATAAGCCTTGAATTGGAAAAACATTATAGTGTAAGCACAGACAAGGTGTGTCAAGGGAGTTCCAATCATTTTAAGATAAATTATACATATTTAAATATGGCAATAAGAAAATGACTAGCTGGATTATTTTAGAAATAATACATATCTATTTAAAATAAACAGGCCAGCAATTCTCTCTTAAGCCCAAGCATTCTTTGCTATTCTGATGACATTTGCTCTACTAGCAAGCTAGCTTGTTGTTACTCTACTTGGGTAGCTCATCAAATTCCTATTTGCCCTTGGAGCAAGTTCATCAGGGTGAGACAAAGGAGAACTGTGATTTTCTAGAATTCACAATTCTTCATGCCTACTTGCTTAGCTTCTTGATAACTCTGAATACTATTCTATAAAAGTTTTGCAGAAACAAGTTCTTATGGGTCCCAGACTATCCTCAAACTTCCTGAATCTACTACATAGCTAAGGATGACCTTGAATTTTGACCTTCCAGCCTCTACCTCTATAATTCTGGGATTATAAGTGTGAGAGTGCAAAAAATACTCCTTTAAACATTGGAGTTTTGAAAAGTCCTGATATACACATACTTCTCAGGTTCAGAAACTTGCCCCACTCCATGATGAGATTGTGAAAGCCAGGCGTTGTGCTTATTTACAGAGAATAAAAGGTTTGCTTGTTTTCTTTTTGTTTTGTTTTTTGTTTCTTAGGAATCCTCTGTAACTTCATGTCTTGAAAAGTTTTCATGATGAAATTATTAAGGAATGCACTTCCATTTACCCATAGAAGTTAGGAAACTACTAAGGAGTCATGGGAGAGGCTTTCAGTGGATAGAACACAGTTGATGCAAAGTAGAAGCAAGGAATAGTTAATCAAAAACATTTGAGTGAAGGTGGGATATGGAAGGGCAAGGTAGCAGAGGGAGTATGGGAAGGGACAACTAACATCAAAGAACTTTGACTAAACTATATGGAAACTTATTACTGTAAAAAATTAGTAAAGTACACACAAACACACACACACATACACACACACACACACGGAATTTAAATTGACTTACCCTATAACAGGGTGAAAATTGTGTGTGTGTGTGTGTATCATAGGCTATCAAATAAAAGCCTAGTGTCAGACATGGGTTACTTCCTTTTGAGTTGTGGGGTCCTACAGACTCCCAATAACCACTGGTAATCCCCATTACTCTCGGTTACTCTTCAGAAGTGGATGGTAAGACCCAATTCTTGAAGATACTATATATCTGAGTTATAGAACCTGGAGAAATCAAGCTGGTACTGACCTGGAAACATCGTCCCTACTGACTAGCATTCATAAGCTAGAAGGTGCTCTGCATGCTACTAGAGGAGAAAAGGAATCAGTAATCTCACTCAGCTGTGATCACTGTGAGCTTCAGCAGTAAGAAGCCTGGCAAGATACATGAACTGGTACAATAGTGACACAGATGTTATAGTATGGGACAACTACTTACTGATTGGATTTAAGGCCTTTTTTATAAGGCAAAAATACCCTAGTACTGTTAATGATTGGTCCAAAACCTCATGGCTGGCAATGTCGTAGATCCTGGGGGAGAACCTACCATTAATTAGTCTGCTAGGTAGGCATAATTTTAAATGGTTCCCTAATCTATTTTTATTCTCATAGATTAGTGCATTCCTTAACCCTCATTAGAGAAGCTTCTTTTTGTAGTGATGGTGATGAACACAGAGACATACAGCTGGTTAACATGGAGAGAATACGAGACTGTGAGTACTTAGACTTAAATGGAACATCTATATCACACTCCTTCCTCCAAACCCGAGAATGGAAGATTGTAAGAGGAAAGGTAGTACATGATTGTAGTGAAACAGAGTTTTCCAGACATAACAAGGCACGAATAACTCAATGAACTCACAGTAGCTGTGAGTCTATGTACAAGACCTGTGTAAGCCCTACACATGCACATACAGGCAATACCAAGTGGACTTTATGGGTTAAAAAAAAAAGAGTATATGATAATGGAAGTGAATAGTATTGGTGGGGTCAGCGGAGGAATTAGCAGTCAGAATAGGGATAGATACGATCAAATCACATTATATATATATATATATATATATATATATATATATATATATATATATGAAATTCTCAAACAATAAAGAGAAAAAAACAGAAAGAAATGGACCTCCATCAACATTAGTATATGCTTACAGTGCCTAAGTATTCCGTCAGGCACAGAAACCTTCCAACGGCAGATGGAAACCTACTCTAGCAGGTAGTCAGTACAGCCCTATTCCAGCAGCACAATCATGAGTGGCCCAAAGTTCTCATTCAAGTGCAGCAAGATAGGAACAGGCACTTTGAAAGTCCCTACAACTCTCAGTTGAAACACAAAGGGAGGCAAAGGAAGGGATGCTTTCCTTTAAGTGGATCTCACATGTAACAGTAGATTGATCTTATACCTAGAAACCTCTGGGAGTTAAAATGTCCCTAACAATCTTCTTTCTTTGGCTCACAGTTTTAGGTTATGTGGTACAATTTCTGTTCTCCATTAAATAAAAGGCAGAAAACACACACCTTAGCTACACAGAAGTCTTCTGGGTCAGCCAGAGTCAAAATTGAATGCCATCTCTTTCTTTCCTGATTGCAGCTAGCTCAAACACCTGTGGTGAGCAAGTAGCAGCTCTGGAAGCCTAGCCAGGGTCTGAGGTTTTAAGAAAATCTAGGCTTCCAATCATCACGCTTAAAGATGAAGCAAAGTGTCCTCACAACTTCATGTTCCTTCAGTGTCTGTCTTCTTGCTGGATAGAGCAAGCACTGCTTCTAGGCCCTGGGCTTCCAGGGGAGACATCCATTTGACAGTCAAGTTCAGACAACTAAGGAAGGGAGAGGCAGGATTTCCTTTGGAGACTTCCTGATTGAAAGAGCAAATCTAATGCGTGCATCTAAATTCACTCTCTCAAAGACTGATGAAACTCCAGCTAGCCTGTTGTTAATTTTGTTTTTAAAAATAAATTCCCACCAGGAAAGGGAGGATAGGAGAGGTGATAATAGCATCATAATTAGTGAGGGTAAAAAGCAGACCTGGACAGGTAGGTACCACTATGGCTACTACAGAAGAGAGAGAAAGGCCAGAGGACTGCTTAGACCCAGGAACTTAGGGCAATTTGAGATGTATAGGCAGACCACATTTGGAAACAATAGCAACACTACCACCAAATAAAGCCCTCAAACAACAACCACCCAGAAGGAGCAAAGCAGCCTCAACAAAGGTGAATTGCAAATCAGCAGAGGTGATGGCAGCAGAGCAACTTGATCTAGGTAGTGAAATTTTCACCACACTCTAGAACAGGAGACTCAGTTTGGTACTGGGTGGTGATGAGGATGAGGAGGTAACCAACAAAAACTACATGGGCTGAAAGGTGTTAAAGAAATAAGCTGGTCTCTACATTCATGGGTGTGTGCCTCTCCCCAGCCCTGGCAGACATGGGGCTTGATCCTTTACTTGCCCCGTCTCTTCTGCACACCTAGCATTGTGTCCACAATTCTACTGCACATTCCAACATGGAGGTTGGAACTTAGCTCTCACTTCCCCCTAAAGCCAAGCTGAGGACAAAAGTAGTACTGGGAAAGCTTAGCTTTCTTTCTTCTGCAGGCATTTAGCTAGCAGTGGCCTGTGACTTCATTTAGCAGAGTGTAGTGGTACATATTTGTGATGTTTAGCACTTGAGAGGCTGAGTAAGGAGGATTGCCATGAGTCTGAAGCCAGTCTGAACTATAGAGTGAGATCCTATCAAAGAACAAAACCAACCAATGAACCAACCAACCAACCAACTAACCAACAAACCAACATTAGTAAGTTGTGAAACTAACCAGAACAGAATGGGAATTAGGGTAATGAGGATTCTCTGTGATGAGTGGAGTGTGATCATAAGAAAAAGCAGTTGGTTTCTTCACCTGACCATGAGTACAAACAAGTTCTCTACTTTTCACTTCCTTGTTACTTGGTGTACACAGATCTTCCACACCTTTCCACACCATGCCATGTTTTATAATAAAGGAGGAAAAGTTATATATGTAGGCTGATAGCAATATGACAATGAGAAATATATATTTCTATATAGAAAAAATAAAATACTGTATTCCAGTATGTTAGCAGGAGTTATTCATTGGTTCCTATATATTCATATTTACATATTTTTTTATCCCTTGAGGTTTGTGGGTTTTTAAAAAATACTTTTGCACATTTTCCAAGTTCAGTTCCAAAAGAAAAGGTTACTTTTGCAATCACAAAGCAACAAGCACAATAAAAAAGCCCATAATGTCCTCATGTCAAAATGAATAAGGATGAGCATAAAGCCTGAATAAGGAAGATGTGTGGAAGTCTAGGTAGAAGACTGGTTATGAGAATGGAAACTACAGTATGTTCCCAACTCCTCAGAGTCTAGGGTTGCTTCTGGAGTTGTCTCTGGGAAGTCAGCACTAAGTGTGATCTCTCACAAAAGAATAGGTACCTGGAAGCTTTTCGGATATTTTGAATGCTTTATTTTTTCCTTTGAGTGGGGCAGATATTTTATATTCTCTTTCACATCTACTGCAAACATTCTACAACAGGTATCTTTGAGAGTAAACTAAGCCCTGGCAGTAGTAAAGAAAGTGTCATGTCAAAGGAACAACCCAAGTTTACAGAAAGCCATTAGAGCTTCAAAAGTTACTTTGGTATTTTCTGCTACAAATCATTTGTCTCTCTGGAGCTACTCCACGTGCACTACATGTGGGGTCGGGGCATGAACCTTAAAGCTGTAGGCCTGAAGTTTGCATGATAACAGCAAGAGGTTGGGAATGCGCCTGGCAGTAGCTCTCTCAGTTCAGGTCTCAATGACAATCAACAGATGATTAGGATATGGATCACCTTAATGTGACCCAACAACAGTCACTTTCCTTGGTCTGAAGCCAGGAATGGAAACAGAGAATGTAGATCTAGGACATGCATGTCCTATGGACATGCTAATGAAAGCAGGATCTGTAGTGGAAGCCAACGCTGTGAGTGACAAGAGCAGACAGTCTCTAGCACTGAGTTCTTCCAGTGTCTGTTTCTCTCTGAGATTTACTAACTGAGACATACGATACTTTTGAGTTCCTTATGGAGGCCTGGGTTAGGAGAGACACTGTAGTCAACTTTCTGCCCAGGGCAATGTTCTTTCCAATGGTCTGTGTGTCTCACTCTCCATTACCTTCCATCTATACCATTCAGCCTTGGGCTTCCACGACGCAACTTATTTCCTTAGGTTTCCCTCAAAAAGCTGGAGTACACTCCAGCGTGCTTGTAGCACAGTTAGTGTTTATTGAGTTGAGAATTACTACAACCAATTAATCCTGTGGTGGCAGCCAATGGAGTGGGCAGCAAAAAGCATTGAAGAACAGCTTAGCTACTACCTATCCCCCAACCTTGGCCAGCACATGTATCTGCAAGGCAGTATTCTCAGATGGGTCTTTAGAATCCATGGTATTAGGCACAGATGTGAATCCCAGTTAGGGAAGATCTGTGGTTTGAACTAACACAGGCTGAGATATGGAACTGATCACTCCTACACAGGATGTGATAGGTTCTTGCTGTGAGTTTGCCATAAGCCTAAGTGAAAAATGGAGCCTACTTTCACAACACAATCTTACCTTCAGACAGCAGAGAAAGGCTCAGGAGCCCATTCATTAGAGGTAGATTAAGGCATTAAGCAGAAAACCTGGTCATCAAAGTTAGACTGATGAAACTTAACTGTGGGCAGCTACTAAAGACTTGTAGACAGAGCATTTGGAATAGCTCTAGTGCTTAGTGAAGATGCATAGCCTGAGCCTGCCAGATATCTATTCCATATAGCATTGCCTGTAGTGAGATGCAGCCATCTGGAGACATGTGTCTACCTCAATAATAGATGGATCACAGAAGTGTGGCCTTTGGTTCTACCTTGGAGCTATGATGATCTTAGGTTGTGGGTTTGGGGTATGACACAACATAATGGTATAAATAACCACAGGTATGCTGACTTAGAAACCTGAGGCTGGTCCATTTACAAGACTTCCTGGAACCATGCAGAATCCTAGTGTATAATGATACACTAGTAATTACCCTGGCCCCAGAGAGTAACTTGTTAGGACGTACTATTTTTTGGTACTTTCCTTTTTTCTTTCACGACTCTAGTTTTGTTTTATTTTCAAATGAATTTTGTGTGCATATATGCATAGGTGTGTGAGTATGCTCATGCCACAGCACATATACAGAGATCACAGGACAACCTGTGGGAGTCAGTTCTCTCCTTCCGCCACATAGGACCTGGGAGTTGAACTCAGGTTGTCATGCTTGTAAACAAGCACCCTTCACTACCAGAGCCATCTCTCTGGCCCTCTTCTATTCCTAATTAAGAAATTCCAGTAGTTTATTTGGGACAAACCAGCATGTGGATTGCCGTATAGTCCTAAAAGTGTTGATAACACATTCATAGCAGACTTTCAGCAAATCTGTGCCTGCATGTTATCCAGTGATGAAGTAATGGAAGTAACTTCAGGTTCGGAAAAAGTAAGCAGTCTGCTTAGAATTTCTTTTAAGATAGGCACAACTAAAGCTGTTATAAATAACTAATCCTTCAATGCCAAGGTGATGCCACATGCAACAGCATCAAGGGCTTTCAGGAAAACATAACTTCACTTAGTATTGAAAATAAGGTACCAGAAACTAATCAAATAGCAATAAGTATAGGATATAGGTTAGATAGGGCAGAACATTCACAACAGTTGTTTAAAGCTTAAAGAAACATACTGTTAATCTAATATGGAAACTTAGCAAAGGATGGGAGTAATTAAAAATTGAACAGAGATACTTGAGATGAAAAATTCACTCAACAAAATTAAGAAAAAGCAAAACAAAAAACAGTATCAATACTATCAAAGACACCAAAAGCAGGGTAACCTAGAGATATATAGTCAGCTTGAAGATAGGTGACTTGAAAATAGACAGGTGGATTGAAAAAAGCTTGTGAAAACTCTGGACAGTATGAAAAGAGAAGATATTTGGTTGTTCCAAGAAAATACCTGAGAATGGCAAAGGAATGGACAGCTTATATAAAGCAATAATAACACTAGACTATTTTCCACCTCTCGAGAAGGGTTCAAGTATACGGGTAGAGAAAAGCCAAATGACACTTGTCAAATTTAACTCAGCTTTGTCTACCCTTATCTTATAACCAAGGACTCAAATGGTGCAGAGATTTTCATAGTACTAAAAATCTGTTAGCTGAGCTTATTATACTCAGTAGAGTTATCTTTTCTAGAGTAGGAAGAAGGGATAAAGGCATTCCCAAGCAGAAACTGAGAGCAGATCTTTCTAATCCCCTTTACACAAGCAAACACTAAAGCAAAAGATACTAATGAGTGAAAATTCAACATGGGAAGGCATCCAACTCACAAGGAAGAGTAATTATAGAAACTGAGAATTATCTAATTCAGTAAGCATGGTGCATAAATTATTCATAGCTTTAGCATGAAGACTAAAGCAAAATGAAAATAGGAATAAATTAATATACTAAAAGATGAGGAATGTAAAAGTCATAAGGTAGAGTGTCAAAGATTCAAAACCTGAGGAGAAATCAAGTGCACACGGAGAGTGTTCTTATTAGTGTACTTTTTTTTCTTACTGTTTTGATTCTGTTGTTATCTTTACAACCACATGAAGTTGCTAACATTTAGAAAATAAATGATTTTTATATGCTTCATAGTAGCCACAAGGTATGTAACAGTAATAGGAAACTCAAATATTGTAAGTGGTGGATCAAAGACATGACTGGAACATTTTGTTTGACACAAAGGAAGACTGAGAGACATGGGAAAATAGACTACAATGCAATTAGAAAATAACTTTAAATAACACTGATAGTAAGATCTTATACATTAGTAATGAAATAACACTGATAGTAAGGTCTTATACATTAGTAATGACCTTGAGTGTAAATGGAGAAAATTATCAAATTGAAACACATAAAGTAACTAGACAGATAAAAATAAAAGACCCAATCATATATTGGTTGAAATTAACTAATTTATCTTTAAGAATGCACATATCTTAAAAATGAAGGGATGAGACAGGTAAATTTCATGTTAAAGGGGTTCCACAAAAGGAGAAGCAGCCATACTTATGTGAAACAAAATATATTTAAAATCCAAAACAGTGAAAAGAAATAAAGGACGGTTATTCTATAGTGTATAGTGGGGTTTGGATATTAACAGATTGTTAACATCCAGACTCATTAGTTGAAGGCTCTCTTTCTACCTCATGTGCTATTGGAAGGTGGCAGAGTCTTTAGGACATAGACCAAAGTTATAGGAGCTTAGTTCAGTGTGTGTGTGGGAGGGGGGCAGGGGTATCTTTGAAGGTATTTGGGGGCCTTGGCTTCATTTTCTCTAGATTTAGCTTTCTAGACACAAGCATGTGAAATGGTTTGTTCCACCATTCATTCTCACTGTAATGTTCAGGTTCATTCTATGTATAAAGCAACGGGGCCAAGCCCACCATGGACTGAAACCTTGGAAACTGTGAGCCAAAATAAATCTCTCCTCATTTTAGGTTATCTCTAGTATTTTCGTACAGTGTCAAAATGCTGATGAACATATGCACTGAATATCTCAATTCAGAGTTTAGTAAGCCTAGAGGGAGAGATAGATTCCAATACAATAATAATTGGAAACATTAACGTTTGACTTCCTGCAGTAGATAGATCATCTAAATGGAGAATCAAGAAATAGGTGACAAAGTTAAATTTCAGCTGAGACCAAATGGACTTAACAGATAGCTATGGAACACTCCATTCTGAGAGCTACAGAATACATATTTTCTCTGTGCAGATATTATCTAGAATAGATTTAATAATTTAGGCTAAGGATAGTATAGATTATACAATATGAAATAAGACCAGCCTCAATAAATTAAAAAAAACTGAAATTGTATTGGTTATATTTTTTCTAATCATAATGCAAAAAGTCAGAAATCAAGAAAAAAAACATTGGAAACTGTAAACAGATGGTAATCAAATAAGTTACTTTTGAATATCCATTGGTAAGGAAGAAATAAAGAAAGTTTTCACTCATTATTACTATTGTTGTTATTGTTATATGTGTTTGAGTGTTTTGTCTGCGTCTATGTCTCTGTACCATGTATGTGCAATGCCCACAGAGGTCAGAAGAGGGCATAAAATACCTTGGAACTGGAGTTACAGAGGAGCCAACATGTGAGTACTAGGAATAGAATCCAATTTTGGAAAACAAAGAAAGCTCTTGACCACTGAGCCATTCTTCCTCCTATGAAGAATGGAACTTAAACATTCATAAAACATGTGAAAATAAAGATCCAGACTACAGGATACAACAAAAGCATAACTGAGTTGGGAAAGTTATAACAATCAACACCCACATCAAATAAGAGAAAAACTCCAACATATTAAAAGGAAATAATTAAAACTCTGAGTAGAAAAAAAAATATAACCACCCTGAAACAAACCAAAACAAACTTCCCAAACAAATGGAGACTACGAAAATGGATCAAGGAGATAAAAGAGAGTAGTGAGATGACTCCATGATGTCTGACTTCCATATGAATCATGGCGCCTGGTCCCTCACATGACACACATGTTAAAAATAGTGACAAGAACAACATTTCTAAAGAAGATAATACAGTGAGGTAGATTAAGAAAAGGAGATACAGATAAATCAGAAATGAAATGTGGGATGTTACAACCAATACCATAGGAATACAGAATGGGCATTATTATGAATAACTGCATGGTAAGAAATTTGGTAGCCGGGTGGTGGTGGCGCACGCCTTTAATCCCAGCACTTGGGAGGCAGAGGCAGGCGGATTTCTGAGTTCGAGTCCAGCCTGGTCTACAGAGTGAGTTCCAGGACAGCCAGGGCTACACAGAGAAACCCTGTCTCGAAAAAAAAAAAATCAAAAAAAAAAAAAAGAAATTTGGTAGTTAAGAAAACAAATTCCTAGTAGACATATGTATCTTACTAGCATAGAATCAATCATGAAGCAATAGAAAATCTGTACAGACCAATAGCAAGTGCAGAGATTGAACCAGTAATATAAATATGCCATCAAAGAAAAAGCCAAGTACTGTATTGTTTCATGGTTGAATTAAAACCAATTTTCTTAAGTTATTAAAAAAAAAAACAGAGGAAAAAGGAATTTTTCTAAACAAATCACATGGGACTATAAATACTCTGGTTCCAAACCAGATAAATATCCCAAAGAAATAATATACCAAGAAGCCAATACATTTCATAAATACGGATGTAAAAATCTTCAACAAAGTATCAGCATATGAATTCAACAGCACATTCAGAAGATGAAGTTTCACATGGTCATAATCATGTGAAACTTATACCAGGGATTTAAAGGATGTTTCAGTAAAAACAAGTTAATAAACAATATACCACAGCAATAGAAGGAAGGATAAACACCATATGAATGTAGATAAGGCATGTGATAAAATTTAACATTACTTCATGATAAAAGCATTGATCAAACTGGCCAGAAAAGAGACATACTTCTATATCACAGAGGCCATTTGTGATAAACCAGCATTAAATTACATGAAAATATTCTCTCTAAGTCTTTGCAACAAGGTAAGGATAGCCACATTCACCATTTATTCTTTCTGCGGTTTGTTGTTGTTACTCAGGGGCATATTATTTAGCCCAGGTTGGCTTTGCACTCTCAATTCTGAAAGCTCTGCTTCTTAAGTGCTGAGACTACAGTCATGCACAACTATATCTGGCCACTCTTACCACTCTGTTCAAAATAGTCCTAGCTAGGACACATCCAAATTGGAAAAGAAAGTCAAATGTCACTGTTTTCAAATGATATGATCTTACATATAGAAACTCCCAAAGCTATTTGTATACTAAATAAACTCACTAAAGTTGCAGCATATAAAAACAGCATACAAAAATGTGACATTGTTAAATACTAATGGTGAATTATTTGAAGTAGAAATCAAGAAACAAATCCATATTCAGTAGATTAAAAAAGTTAACTACACTCAAATTTAACTAAAGACATGAAAGTCCTCTGTCATGAAACATTTTAAACATTGATGACAGAAACTGAATAGGAAAAAATTAAATGACTTTTTTGTTTATAGATTGAAAGAGTCAATGTTGTAAAAATGTCTACAGAAAGTCATTTAGATCCAATGTACATTTATCAAAATACAGGTGGTATGTAATATTGATAGAATTAGCAAAAACAATTCTAAAGTTTGTATGGAGTCACCCAAACCTACAAATACCTACAGCTATCTTGATCAAAAAGAACAAAGCAGAAGGGCTTTGAGCTAAAAAGTTGCAGTAATTAAAGCAGTAAAACAATAAACACATAAACCAAACAGAATAGAAACTATCAAAAAACTGTCTGTCTATCTATCATCTATCTATCTATCTATCTATCTATCTATCTATCTATCTATCTATCTATCTAATTATCTATTTATCATCTGTCATGGCTACCTACTTACCTACCTGTTTGTTTATGTCTTACTGATTTCCAACAATAGTGGTAAGAATATACATTGGGAAAAAAAACAGTCTTTTCAATAAATGGAATTAGGAAAACTGGGTATCTACCTACAAAAAATGCAGGCAAATCCCCAAGTTTCCAGAGTTATGAAAATCTAATTCAAAATGTATTAAAGTCTTAAGTGGGGCCTGGGGACAAAGCTCAATTGTTGGATTGCTTAACACTCAGCCCTGAATTCCATCCCTGACAATGTAGAAACTGGGCATGAGCTCATAAATTTGTAATCTTTACACTTGGGAGGTACAGAAAGAGGAGGAGCAGAAATTCAAGGTCATCTTTGGTTACATATTGAGTTAGTGGCCAGCTCAAAAATTATAAAGGGCTTGTGTATAAGACTTGAAATTGTGTAACTATGAGAATAAACATAAGGAGTTTCAGAAAACTAGATTTGAACAAAGATTTTTGGAGGAAAGGATCTAAAAGGAAAAGCCAGACAAATAGTTTTAAAACAGCTTCAATGCAGCAAAGGATCAAACAGTATGCATATGAGAAAATGTTCCATCTGATATGGCATTGAACTTGAAAAACTCAACAGAGGCAAAACAAAACAACAAAGTTTTTGATAAAAAAAAAGACAAACAGGACACTTATCTAAATAGACTAGTCTCCTGTCAGCATACACTTCCTGACATCCACATCAGCATCTAACTTTGGTGACTGCACATGGGATGGATACCCAGGTGGAACAGGAGCCTGATATAGCTGTCTCCTTAGAAGTCTGCCAGAGTCTGACATATTCAGAGGCAGATGCTCACAGCTAATCATTGAGCTGATCATGGGGTTCCCAATGGAGGAGTTAGAGTGAAGACCATTGGAGCTGAAAGGGTTTGCGACCCCATGAGGAGAGCAACAATACCAACCAACCACAGCTCCCAGGGTCTAAACCACCAGCCTGGGAGCACTTAGGGAGGGATCCAGGGCTCCAGCTGTATATGTAGGAGAGGATGGCCCTGTTGGGCATAGGTGGGAGAGGAAGTCCTTGGTCCCATGAAGGCGGGATGCTCCAGTGTGGAGGAATTTGTGGGTGGGGAGGTGTGTGGGTGGGGGCACATCCTGATAGAAGCAGGAGGAGAGGGGATGGGATAGAGGGTTTCTGGGTGTGTGTGGGGAGAATGGGGAAAGGGGCTCACATCTGTAATGTAAATAAAAAACACTTTCCAAGAATTAGCTGTGTAGAAGAGACATCTGCACTCCTACGTTATTGTAGCATCATACACAATAGTGTCCATCATCAGACAAATAGGTAAAGAAAATATGGTACACATCTGTATAGTTTCAGCCAGAAAAAGAATGAAAGCCTGTCATTCGTGGCAATGTGGGTGGCAATGCAGATTATGCTAACTGAAATAAGACAGGCCCAGGATGACAAATACTCCATAGTCTTGCTTATACATGGAATCTCAAAGGGATGATCTCATAGAAATGAGAGTAAAATGGTAGTCATCCAAGGCTGGGGATTGTAAGGCTGAGGAGAGATCAGGAAAGGTTTATTGGTAGTTAGAATTTGTCCTGATATAGGAGCCCTAAGGTGTCCTTCAAGATGTTTTCACCTCTTTACATGATGTAATTTGTTATGTTGCAATTCTAAAACCATGTTTTTAAAATCATTACAAAATTCTAGATTTTTAAAGATCAAAATTGGAAGGGCCATGAACTTTTTCACCCTAGAAGTTTTCAAAGTGGGAGCCTTGGAACACAGTTAGCAGCATTCCTTGGAAATACACTGAAAACTGAGATTCTCAGGTCCAAGACTGTCCTATGGAATCAGAAATTCTAGATGTGGGATCTAGTCATATTTTAATGAATTCTGGAGAGTTCACCCTCAAAGGAGATTGGACCTTAGAGAAGCAAGACATACTTGATTCTGTTCAACAGGGCATGGAGTGGGGTTTGGGGTCCAGTTATGGTTCAATGATGGGCCAGTGTTGTTTTTCAATTCTATATTTCCGTATCAGAGAATTGTTATTTTTTGTTTATATTTCTATCCTTCCTCTATTCATATGAGCTTGGAAATTAAGAGTCCTTGGAAAACAAGGAGACATACATAGGACCAGTTCTCAGGACAGTATATCCTTAGTGTTTCTCAATTGGAGACTAAGCCCAAAGGGCTTCAAGGTCCATAGGATTGAGGATTTGAGAAAGTGAGAGCATGACAACAATGAATGCCCCTGGAAGGCCTCCAAGACTGACTGCAGCAGCCTGTGCTCTTGGTGGCCTAGTAAACATCAAAGGCATCATCCTGCCTTCTCCAGGTAACTCTACTCTTTGTCATTCCTGTGGCCCTACCCACTAGCCTCGTGTCTTTTAAATTTTGGGGAGGAACCTGAGCTTATCCAAGATTCTAGAGATGGAACATTTCAGTTTTGTTGTCAGAAATCACTATAGTGTATATATTATCCTTTTTAGCCAATAAGCCCTTGAGGTTCAGGGACTTCTGGGAAAAAAGTTTCCTTGTTCTTCTGACATAGAAAGTGGAAGCAGTTTTTTGAACGGGGAGTGGGGTAGAGGAGTGGCAGGAGGAAGCTGGCAGCCTCTGGAATTGCTGATAGCTGCAGTGTGCCCACAAGGGGGAGCTAGCTGTAGGATGAGAGAAGGATGAAACAACAGTCACTTTCTGGTGACAGGGTTATGCTGATGATTTAAAGTGTCCCAAAGTCACCCAACAGCTACACTTTCCCTTGTAGGAGTCAGTAAGATCTGTTTTAAATTAATTTATTGTTGTTTAAATAAGTGTGAACTGGATTCTCTGCTACCAGTAATTGATTATATTTTGATAGATCACCTAGCCTGACTCCTCAGATTTCTGAGTTTATACGGTCTGGTCTATGCTTCTACCCTTGGGTTAAAGAACCTTATATGTTTCCCATCCAAGTACCAACTAGGCCCAACTTTGCTTTGCTTCCAAGATCAGATGAGACAGGACACATTTGGGGAAATATGACTACATACAAGAACACCATATTTTTTATGATGAAGCCCAAGGCCTGCACAACCTTGTTCAGCCTTGAGTCATGTTTCTCTATACCTAGATCAGATCTTTTAAAGAGAAGTGTAACATACCTGCAATGGCCACCATACTTCAGCAAACATACCCAAGTACAGATCAAATATCACCATCTTGGGTTCTTCACTTTGAATAGCAATAATGTATATAGGAGAACATTAAAGGTCTGGATCATACTCAGTTCTGATATAAACTTCAACATTTCCTTTGTGGCGTTTTGTGAGGAAAATAATTGATCCAAACTGGAATTTATCTATAGAAAACAGGCAATGTTAGCTCCTAAGAGCAATTATTGAAACCAAAATCCATGAATTTTAAAATCCTTTGAAAAGTTCAATAACATACTAGAAAGTCAGGATTTGATTTCAAGGATGATAACTGAACAAAAGGCTACAAAAGGTCTTTCTGAGGAATCAGATGATAATTCTAGAGCAATCACAAGGGTTTATTCCATTTTTCTAGTCCTTTGTCCAGTATTGCACCAAATACTTTACCTACTTGGAGAGTAGAGAAGATACGAATAAAATACAGACTTACAGACAAATGCTTGCTCTTTCTCTCCCTTCCTCTCTCTCTCTCTCTGTCTCTTTGTCTCTGTCTCTGTCTCTCTCTCTCTCTCTGGGTGGGTGGTGGTGGGTATTATGGGTTGGAATTGGCAAGGACAATTTGAGAAAGCCACATGGGAGAAGTGGCTGCTACCCTAGGGTGAGGTAAGAACAAAGCAGATGCCTGAGAAAGAATGGAGGGCATGGGGAATCTCTAGTTCTCTTCTCCACAGCACCTAATGTGTCTCAGAGTATTTTGTTTGTTCTTATGTATCCATACCCACCCAGAGGGTCTAGTGCCCTGTACTTAGGTCAGATGCAAGCAGCCAGGATAGTGGTAAAGTATTCACGGCGGAGACTCAGTAGAAATATCTCAGTTGTCTTCAAACCTCTGAAAGACTTGGAAACCTCAGAGAAACCATGGAACTAAACTTTCAATCGGCTGATCAATTTCAGGATATCATAATTTGTGTTAAATTGTTCATGGAAGATGAACCTAAACTCTATAGTAAATATCACCCTATGTAGGTCTAACAAGTCACAGTCTGGGGCGTGGAGCAGGATCTTTGTGGAGACTTGTAAATTTCTCAAGGCCATGCCATGACTTAAAATATACTAATATAATTTTATTAACAGTTGAGCCCTTAGTTATAATCTTATCATTTCTAGTGTGGCATAATTGCAGAGCTGGGGAAAGCAGCACACTTCCCACAAGCATCTGAGAAAAGAGCTAGGTAGGACAGATTTAGATGACTCTGAACCTCCATGAATCCAAAGAGAATTTCTATGGTTTAAGCCATTTCAACCCAATTTTACTTCTTTGATCTGTATTGTTCTAAATATAGCAATTAATGAGAAATAATGGAATTCAGGCCCATTACTGAGCATGGAGATAAGGAAAGGTAACTCTTTGTGACATATTTGCCATAAAAAAGTTACCAAATTAAAAAAAATAATAATGCTAATAAAAACAATTAGAAATCTTGTTGTTAAATGACCAAAATAAATGAGTACAAAAACTCAACAACAAAAACACAAGTTTTCCACAGTAAAAATAAACATGTTGTTATTTTAATCCTGTGGTATGAGCTTGCTATTGTTTGAATACTAAATGTCTCTCAAGGGACCTTGAGGTAGCAGTCTGAACACCAGCACGTGGTACAATGGCAGAGGTGGTGAAACTGTTAGGAGGTAGGGCCTAAGGGGAGGAAGTTAGATCATTGGGGGTGTGTCCTTGACCCTTGGTGGGGGAATATTGGATTCCTCTGACTCTTTGTGCTTCTTTGCTTCCCAGGTGCTATGAGCTGAAGAGATTTGATTAAATAGGTGTTCCCCACCATGGTGTTCTGTCTTAGCACAGACTCTAAGTCAAGGGGTCTAGCATACTGTGGACTGAAAACTGTGAGTCAAAATAAATTCTTTCTTCTTACAAAGTTATTATCTCAGGCATCTTGTAAAAGTGACAGAAATCTGACTAACACAAAGCTTTTTCAAATGCAACCAAACCAATATCATTCTTTTTCTTAGTGTGTGGAGTATGGGGTATATGTAGTCCAAATTGACCTTTAATTTTGTGATCCTCCTGCCTCAGTCTCAGTGCTAGGATTACACATGCCCCCATGCTCAGCATAGCTAAATGCTCTTACTAACTTGCATTTTAAGCCTAAAAAAGAAAGAACATATGCCAAGTAGTCTTTAAATCATGTTCACTTGCTTCTGTGCTAGTCAGAAACAAATAGCAGTTATCTATGCTCCATGTAAATGGAGACCACTCACATCTCCTAAGCGGCAGTTGACTGGTTTGTACCAGAAGGATTAGTGCCACCTTTGAGTGGTATGAATAAATCTTAGTAAAAACAAACAGTAAAACAAGCGACTTGAATTCCTAAGCTAGCTGTCTTCAAGATTTTTCTTATCATGTGTGACTGTCACTGTGGTATGTGAAATGGCAGCCAGAAGTCTTGTTTTGTCCTTATAAACTTCATTAACAACAGTGATAGCAGCAGCAACAGAACACCCTGTGCAAAGTACCATGGGAAGCATGACACTGTATTTGTTGGAAATTGAAGAGAGAGACAGATATTCAGACATTGCACAAATGCTGTAGAAGTACAAGAAATACAACTAGCTCACAAAGGTGCACTACAGGAAGGCAGTGTCCTACATGAGGTGTCGAAGATATTTCCTCTATTGAACACGAAAACAGCTGGGTCCATCAAGCTCCTATGTCTTGAAAGCTGACAGCTTCTATCAAAAATTATCCAAACCAACCACACAAATAGTCTTAAGAACTTAACATTCTGTGAACCTAGCAGATGCCACTCAGTCACTGGTTCATTCCCTCCACCCCACATTCTTACACTTATATAAAGGGTCATACTCTTTTTGTTTGTGGCTAATATTCAAAGCTAGGTAAGATATTTTCCTGCAGCTGAGGGGTAATATTTAGTGAGGCCACAAATAAGACACAAATAACTCTTAAAAAGTGGGCATCACCAAACCCCAAGAGGTCAGAACTAAAAGTTCTGCGTGCATCAACAGCAGGTGTGCCAACTTTATATGAGTCATTTGAACAATTATCAAAGGCTCTTGTTTCTTCAAAGGCTCTTGTTTCTTACTTTGTGTGCCAATGTCAAGGTCTTAGGGCCTGTCCTCATTGTAGTGTTCTAACCTTTGCCAGAACTCTATTCCAAAGCCCTGAACTTTCTCATAGAAAGTCAATTCTAGATGGCAAGTCACCTGTATCCTGATTAGCACCTGTATTATCCAGAAAACTGTCAGCTTTTCTGGTGTTTTCAGACATGTGGATACCCAGAGAGCAGATAAAGCAAATAGGGCTTCTCATCCTATTCAAAAGCAGCAATGATGCCTATTCCTATTTAAGTCATTTCCTTGCATGTCCAATGTTGCCATTTCTCTAAAATTCCCAGAGAATAACAATCATATTGTTTAATTTCCTGGGAAATTTATTGCTATGCACTGGGTATGTGCAGCAACTCAGTTTTGTGTGGTTAGCTTACATGTGCTCACTAAGTGATAAGGAGACATCCACTCACTTCAGTTCCTAAGCAGAAAAAATGGATAGCCAGATTGATGCTATTTTGATACTGCACATTAATAATACCAGAAAAGATTACTGTTGATTAGTGAAGGATTAACACATGTTTTAAAACTGAATTGTTTCCCTTTCTGTTTTGTTGTTTTGAGACAACATCTATGTGTCACTTGGGACACAGAAATGTGTTGTTAGGTGATTTCATCATGCTGGGAACCTCATTGAGTGTTCTTATACAAATCTACGTGATACATAAAGGTCAATCACTCTACTGTGGCATCATGATACAATCAGGGGACTCAGTAAACAAGATAGATGAGCAATTGCTAACATAACATGGCAATTGTTCTCTAGTAAACTTATTTTTATAAGTGGAAAGAGCATACTCAAACACAAAAGTATAGGAAATACAAAAACCTAGGAACATGGCCATTTTTTTCACAGAATAAACATGAAGTATTGAGTACACAATTACAAGTGTTCTTTTATTGTACTGGCAGTGAAGTCAGCTTGATTACCTCAGCATCACTACAATAATGTAATGCATTTTGGCAGAATGGCTATGACATCACCAGATGATAGGACTTTCTCAGTTACATTATAATCTTAGAGAAACCCAATTGTGCATCCAGTCTATGTTGACAGAAACATTGTGTGCTACCTAACTGTATGTGGCATAGCATCAACTATCTCAACCTTTTAAATTCTACAGTCCCATAGCATGGTGTTTTTCAATGGAGTGTTGCAGCTGTTATTGTCTGCAGAAATTTGAAACCCACATCTTTTCTCTTTGTGAGTCTATGCTGTATATTTTCTGATGTAACACACAATTTCCTTGGTTCAACCAACAGCTAAACAGGATCCCTGCTGTCTACTTGTTATCTTAGGACCTGCTATCTATGTGGGCATCAGGAGCAGTAATATCCCCAAACAAGATCGATGTGAGAAATTCCCCCAAATTTCAAAGTCTTTGGATGCTCAAGTCATTTGAATAAAAATGGTAGTATTTCCATAGATCCTCTACATATCCTCTTATAGTTTAAATCATGTCTATATTACTTACAATATGAAATACAAATGCAAATAATCATGCTATATTGTTTCCAAAATAATGATGAGAAAAATGTATGTGTTCAGAATACACAGATTTTTTTCCAAATACTTTTGATTCATCATTGGTTTAACCTGAGAATTTGAAGCTTGCAAGTATTCAGGACTGACTTGTCTATTCTGCTGCTTGCTTCAAGCTCAGAAGCAGTCAAGTCAGAGCACACAAAACTTTCTAAAAGCAGATCGAAGTTATGTGCTCTGCAAATCTCTAAGGGACATGGTCTAAAGGTACAATAGACTCAGGTAAGGTGTCCATACACTTGTGATTTATGATCCTGGTAGATCTTAAAAGGGGAAGCTTTAAGGTGGGACATCATTCTCAATACTCAGAAACTCAAAAGGAAACTTGGGGGAAAATAATAACATTGATTCTTAGTGCTAAGTTTTGAGCATTGTTTCATTTCCTGTCAATCCAGAGTGGTTAAAACACAGCTGCTCAACATTGAGGTGTCAGTGATCGTTCCCTTAAAATGTATGTCACAGTGTGCCTAACACATATGTCTTTTCTTACAGTAGCCTCCTAAAATATTTGCCCCAAACTAAATAAATTTGCAGCTCAGTTAAGATAGAAAGGAAAAATGAAGTGTGACAGTGTGATTATATTAGGTACAAAATAAGAGTGCTCACTGAGGAAAACATGTCCATGTCTGGTAGAGAAGATGCGTGAAGGTCAAGCCTCATCTCTGATCAGTGGTCCTTTGAAACATGACATGTGTTCCCCTTCCCCATTTCCTTCTTTAGTTGTCAAATGACTTCCAAAAGGCAGCCCAGTGCTTGCTCCCAAAGGCCTCTGCTTTTACATTTCATCAGAACAAACCTTTGAAATGAAGTCTATGCTACCCCTCACCGGAATTAGGAAAAGAGAAAACATGAAGAAACTTGCCTGTGAATATGTCAGGCAGTGTCACCCTCCCCACCTCCCACTTAATGAGAAAAAAAAAAGTAGCAAAGCAAGTGAGAGGATTTGGAAGCCCAAGGTGACAGGTCCTTCTTCTACAAGTGGTGCAACTGGTTTGATGGGAGTTAAGTTCAGTAAGTTAAAGGTCACTGTAAAAATGCTAATGAATGATTCTGAGAACAGGAGAAGGTTCAGTTCCATCTCTCCTGACTGAAGTCTAAAATGGGCTAATGTAGTTGTCATTGCAGAAGGAATTCTCTGAACCTCACTCATCATTTTTGCTTTCATTAGGAGGCTGTAATCTGAATGCAGTACTTAGAGCTCCTGCACCACTAAGCATGAAGTCCAACCCAAAGTAATTTCAGGCACCACAGACATTCTATTTTAAGGCTCTGAAGGTGTGAAGAGGTGAAGAAGAGAGATAGACAAGGAGAGGTGATACATGTGCTGTACTTAATCCCTATGGGTTCTGGGCCAGCGTAAAGATGGGGGTGTATGGGTGTGACCTTTACTTTCCCTTTTGTGTACACACTCTCAGACCTATGTGTCAGGTTGAGGATCTGGTTTCCAAGTGACAAGTGGCCCCAGCAAGCTGCTGTAATCACAACCTTAGCCCCTCCTCCTGCCTACCTGAAGTCATCCTGGAGTCACATTTGTCATTCAGCATTTACATTTGTTAGAACTTCAGCCATCTATGCCTAGAAATAAGTGGACTTGGCCTTGAGTCCAACCCTTTGGCACTGTTGGGAAGCTTGGGGCCAAGGTCCTTGCTCTATGTATTCTCCTTTCAGTCCTGGCCCATGGGTGCCCCAGTGTCTCAGGGAAGGCAGATAACACTGATGTCCCTTCATACTTGCTAGAAACCCACTGCTTCCTAAGCTAAGAGGACATATGACTTCTTGTTGAGTATATAATTCAGAGTTGATCCAGCAAGAAATTAATCCAGTCTTCTCCTAGGGGAACTGGAATCCCTTTTCCCTCTGCTCAAACTTTGTCAAACTCATGTGCTTTTGGTGTATTTCCCTGTAGCCACTCTCTTCCCGCCCTGTGCCTTGCAGCCTGCCTCAAGGATCAGATTCCAGGACTTTCTGTTCTTAGTCCAACTGGCTGCCATCCACATCCCTGCTCTTCATGTAGTCTCAGTATTGTCCATGCAGATCTACATGAGGCAGCAAAGCACAGGTGCAGAAGGCACTGTGGCTGGAGACCATCTCTTGTTAGCCCCATAATTGCACAGCATCACTTCCATCTCCTGAACAGACTTGTTTTCCTCTTTGGGAGTAAGTGTGAGTTCCATTCTTCAGTGACTGATGGTGAAATTTTACTAAGTCCTAACCTTGACTGCCAATCTGGGTCTCACCAAATTAAAAAGCTTCTGCACAGCACAGGAAATGATTATCAAGGTGAAGAGACACACAGAAGAGTGAAAGAAAATCTGTGCCACCTATTCATCTGACATGGGATTAACATCCAAAATATGTAAATAGGTGAAAAGACTAAACAAGAAGAGCAAATAATCCAATTAATAATGGAAATGAACTGAGCAGTTTTCAAATGAAATACAAATAGCCAAGGAATACAGGAAAAGATGTTTAGTCTGTTTAGCCATCAGGGAAATGCAAATCAAAACTACATTCAGATACCATCTTATCCCCAGTAAAAATTACAGTCATCAGGAAAACAAACAAACAAACAAACAAACAAGATACAGTAAGTTCTAGCAAAGATAGGGGACAGATATACCCTACACCCTGTAGGAGTGCAAATTAGTGTCACCACTACGGAAATAATTATGATGGTTCCTCAATAAATTAAAAGTAGATCTTCCAGGCTGATGAAGCACTTGCTTACCACATGTAATCCCCTGGGTTAAATCCCCAGCACCATAGAAAAAGTCAGCAAAATCTAGAAATTCTGTGATTTTGCCATATCATTTCTGGGCTTATACACTGAAGTATTAAAGTCAATATACAAGAGATACCTGTATATCCATTTTTATCATGACACTATTCACAATAACCAAGACATGGAATTAGCTTAGGTGCCCAACAACATATGAATGGATAAACAAAAGGGGGTTATGCACAGTGGAATATTATTCAGCTATGAGAAAGAATGAAATCACTCCATTTGCCAGAAAACAGTTATAACTGGTGATCCTCTTGTTAAGTGGTATATGAAAGACTCAGAAATACAAACATTACATTTTTTTTCTCATAGGCAGAATCTAGAAAAAAGGTGATGAAAGTATAAGGATTATTAGGGAAAAGGAATGGATCAGTGATATTGGAGGTGGGGCTAAGTGAAGATCATGAAGACAGGTGAATATGATCAAAATATGTGCAAGTATGACCACATCACAATGACATCTATTATTTTGTAGAATTAATATATGCTAAGAGCAAGATAGCACACATTAAAATTTTTTTTTCAGGGGAATTTCTCACCTAAGAATTCTAGCTCCTTATCTTTTACTGTAATTTGAAGTCAAAATAGCTCTAAAGGACAACTTCATATTGTGAATTTGGGATCAGTTTTTATTTGTAGGGAAAATTTTACCTGGACTCAAATTTTCATATTTCTCCACTGGAGGGGGTAGTAGCATATTTGATATTTCTGCTGCATTGTATTTCTCAAGTCTCAAATGTTCACTATGGGACTCTCACTTGCTCACAGGGGTTTTAGATCTCAGGTCAAGGCTCATACTGGTCCTGTGTGAGTGTACTCTGGTTCAGAGCAGCTTATCTCTTTTCTTCCTCAGTTCTCTATGGGATAGGGTCTTCTCAGTTCTGTATTTTTTGGCTTAGGTTCTGAGGGTTTAGGAAATTTTGCTTCTGGCCCTGGCTCATGCAACATCAAGCACTGCTTTGGATTGGAACTTCAACTCTGTGTGGATCCAGTACACTCTCTTGACTTGTCACACTGAACTGATATCCTGAAGACAGGTGGCATTTGCTTTGTAGCTTAAATGGAAGAAATGGTCTACATAAAATTTATTATTTATTCTCCTGGTAAAAAGTAATCTGTTCAGTTGAGAAATACAGGAAAATTAACCCTATAGGCAGCTAGAGTGGGCATTTCTGCTTACTTAACAGTTTGTTTCTCATCTTACATTAAAAGAAAAAAAATACTTTCAGAAACTGAGCTCCAGATTCACATGCATTTCCAGTCTTCCCACAATAACAATGACCATAGAGGGGAAAGGCCATAGGCTAATGAATACCATGTCATCAAGTGACCATTGCTTCTACAGACTCAGCCTGGCTGGGCATTTTGTTTCCCTGCTGCTAAAGTGAGAATCATGCACTTCCAACCTTTGGCACGTCCATCTGCTCTTCCACAAGGATACCACAGTTTGCTTCAACAACTATCCTCTTTCTTTTCTTCTCAAGAAGAGTAACCAAGCTGTTTTGAGCCCTTACAGTTGTGGTGCATTTGGGCTGGAAGGATGTTTGTGAACAGAGCACTGGAGATGGCCTAGAGCAGGAGCATAAGAGTGCTCAGAAATCTGGAACAGGGTACTTACAAGGTAAACATGACCCTTGACTATCTCCACTGAGCCTAGACCGAAAGACCCCACAAGTTATATAAGGCTCATAACTCCTGGCACCACATGGTAGAGACATGGTTGAAGGGAGATTGGCTCACATTCTATCCTGACCTATCTCTTGATTTGGAGGACCATGTCTTAAAACCTTAGAGGACATATTTGAGGGCTCACATTCAACAGTTAGGCAGTGACAGAAAGTCCTTTTTGCTTGACTTTATTCAAAGAACTTTAGATGTCATATCTCACTTCATCCTTCATCAGCTACTACTTCTCCATTTTGTGGAAGAGGAAATGGGTAAAAAGGGAAAGTAGGAACAGAACATTCTGGAGGCAGTGCCCCATTCATGGGAATATAAGCATAGGGTCTGTAGCCAGATGCTTGGCTGCCTGTTTTGCTGTGTGACTGTGGACCACTCTGCTGACTTCTCTGTGCTCTTCTCAACATTGACTGGAACAATAAAATCTCCTACCTCTGAGGATTAAGAGAGGAGACAGGTGAGTAAAGAATTCCATGCCTGACCTATGGATCTATACGTGGCTGTGAAGACAGCTCATAGTAGAATGCTGTTATCCCCATAGGGAGCCTAACCTATCTATGAGGGGGTATTTGGAACCTTTTATGCATTCCCAATCTGTGGAGGGCATGGTTGCTTGGTTTTTCCTTTTAAACACCTTCCCCAATCCCACCTTAGTGATTAGCTAGTCATAATTTTCATGACCTCAATCATTAAACATTTCCCCCTAAGCCATCTGAGCTGGCTCTGTGGCAATACAGTCAGACTACAAACACATCCCATTGCAGATAAGAACAAAACAAAGTGGCTCACAAGATTAGATGGTGGCACATGTCCATGAGTGCTAGTGAGAGAGTTCCACTGCTGATGCTGGTGCTCCAGCCAGAGAGCCGTAGAAGTCCACGCACAGCGATGGCAACAGCCCTATAATGACATCAAACCACAGTGCTCCTGAGCCACAGGCAAGGGCTCAAGCCCCCAGGTAGTTGCCCTGTCCTGCCTACTGGGTCTGTCTTCATGCCACTCACCCTAGCTAGCCACCAGCCACCCCTTCAGGAGTTCTCTATGCTGCATGCACCCATCAGACAGTCAATTCCATGGGATTAGGTACTGTTTGGTTGGGCTCCATGAAACTTAGGTGTGGAGTCTACTTCCAGAAAGCTGTCATATACACCCTTGAAAAGGTCAGCTCCTGAAATGTGCTTCTCTGCCCAAGCACTCTATGACCTTCTTCCCTTTGACTTCTCTCCAGAACAGTGGCCCACTAGAAAGTGGAAGCCCCAGGTCAGTCTGGACAACACTTCCTGGAGGCATGCTGTCTGAGCTTGAAGAAGCTACAGAATTTAGGCAGGAGAGAAATGGAAGAGAAATCCTGGCACAGGAACCAGCAGGGACAAAGGCCAAGAACTCTGAGCACTTCAAGGTTATGGAATGAAGTGCAAGGCAGAAACTCATAAGTTATGTCTGGACAAGTATATGGAGCCAGGTTCTAGCCCTCTAGGAACACCTGATCATGTGGGAAACACCATCAGGACAGCATTCTAGCAAGGCCCTTATTAAAGCAAAGGGTGACTTATTGGAATACTTGTTAAGGATCAACTATATCAGCTCATATGAAGAACTGATGAATGTAAGAAACATCATGACTGAACGTATGCTACAGGAAGATTGAGCCCTGCCTCCTGATAGCCAATCTTCCTGAAATTCCTTGTGACTGACATCTGGATGATAACATAGACTGTATTTTAAAGCTTCCTGGCATTCTTTCCCATACCTACTCTCACCCTTGTATCTATCTGGCATGTTTCCCATCCACTTGAATGAAGCTAAGCTGCCATGTTCTTTGATACTCGATGAAGAAGCCTCTGGCCAAAACTAGTTCATGAGGTCCCAGCAAAGAGCCTCTTCCTATTAACCATGCCATGAGTGAGTATGGAAGAAGCTCCTACCCCGTGGAACTTGAAGATAACAGTGATTTTCTGAGAGACTCTGGTCAAGAAGAACCAACTAAGCCATGATTCCTGACACACAGAGCCTGTGAGCCAATATATGCATATGGTTTGGAGTTGACACTTTTGGGTAATTTATTATACAGTGATAGATAATTAATACAGGCAAGGATCAGAGCAAAGAAAAGTGGGAACTACAATAGACACCACCAAGGAAAACCAATTGTGTCTCATGATTCAAAAGATTGTAGGTAATGAGGGAATGTAAGAAAAAGTAGTTTCAAGGAAAGAAAGATTTTGGAATAAGACTTTCTGACTTTAATCTCCTGTTCAGACCTTTGCTAACTGTGTGACACTGGGCAAGTAATTAAAACTTTCTGAGCCTCAGATACTTCTTTTGTAAAATGGAGATGATGACAGTAACTACTGTAGGGGTGTCTGTATTTTTTTTTCCTTTTAGAACCTGCCTCAGTACCTAGCATAGTGACAAAGGACATGCTGAGATTGCTCAGCACAGGTTGTTGGGGCATTTCTAGAAGGCTTAGTGTTCAGTTTAATACCAGCATGGACAAGATCCAAATGCTTCAATGTGACTTGCTTACATTCTTCAAAGCATTTGTGTGTGGCTCAGTCCAAGGGAAACTATCTACATCTGTAGAAGTCTGACTTATTCTGTCTAACTCCTTCCCCTGGGCAAAGATTATGGGTGAAGCTTTCTTCCCAGGAGTACTAAGTGAGCTGATAAGGCCATGGACCCATAATTTTGGCCTCATGAACACTACTTAGCTATGTGCAATTAGCTGACTTACATGGGCTTTTCCAGGGTCAAATTTGACCTCGGTGAGGATAATAGCCTGGATTTGCCTGCCAAAGCCAGGTTTGTATAACATCTCACATAGTTCTCATTTCCCAAAGGAACACTACAAGATAGGAGATGGCCTTACCTGTCCAGGTAGAGCAGGCATTGAATCAGAGGCCATCATGCGCGGAAAGCGCTGGGGTTGCTGCATTATCTGCTGTAGAAGAAATGAAGACTGGTCAGGTTGCTGCTGCTGCTGCTGCTGCTGTTGCTGCTGCTGTTGCTGATGGTGCTGTTGATTATGCTGCTGCTGTTGATGCTGCTGCTGTTGATGATGGTGCTGTTGATGATGATGCTGTTGATGATGATGCTGTTGATGATGATGCTGTTGGTGATGATGCTGTTGGTGATGATGCTGTTGATGCTGCTGCTGGAGTTGCAAAGTGGCAGTGGCAGTGGAGGAGGCAGTAGCAGAAGGAGCATGTGCTGGTGTTGCCTGAGGCAGGTAGTGGAGCAAAGATGACTGCCTGGAGTGGGTAAGCATGGAGGCCATCTTCTGGGGGCTTGGCTCAGAAACAAAATGTGACAAGGGCTTGGTGTTGCTGAATGTAAAGGGCTCAGGTGCTTCTGGACTGGAACTTGTCAGGCCCTGCTGCATGATCATACTCAAGGTTTTAGGTTGCTGGCTGCTGGTCATAGGCTTAAAGATGGAGTTTGCCGCCTGCTGCTGCTGCTGCTGCTGCTGCTGCTGCTGCTGCTGCTGCTGCT
>NW_021620526.1:1812587-1839150 GCF_004785775.1 Grammomys surdaster
CTGCTGCTGCTGCTGCTGCTGCTGCTGCTGCTGCTGCTGCTGCTGCTGCTGCTGACTTAGCAGATTGCTGGTGGGAGTGAGGCTCCTGATCAGAGAATATTGTGGAGTAAAGGACTGCTGTGGCAAGCCAGGGCTGGAGAGATTCTCAGGGCGGTAGGGTGGGGATGGCCCTGGAGTGCTGTTGGGCAGAGCAGATATCAGGTGTCCTTGAGGGCTTTTGACATTGGAGGACACCAGATTGGCAAGAATGGAGCCCTGGGGGCTGAATTGTGGTTGCTGATTGAGAGGCAGAGCCGGGAGCTTAGCTGGAACATAGGGCAAGGTGGGCCCAAGAGCAGCATTGGTGCTGCTAGGGGCCATGCTGGAGGGTAAGGCATTGGGCGAGTTCTGGACAATACTGCCAGAAAAGCTACTGGATGACATGCAGGATGCTGTGAAGTTCTGTGGGCTGAATGGTGGTGGTGGTGGTTGTGGTGGTGGTGGGTGAGGAGATGGCACTGGGAGGTAAGGTGGGGAAAGACCCGGAGGAGGCAAACTGGACCAGCTGCGATTGGAACCTTGTTTTGTAGCAGATCCCTGCTTGCTGGCTGCAAGTGCTTTCAGCTGGTGGGCATGATGCCACTGAGGCACAGATAATGGAGGCATAGTGACGGGGAGCATGTTCTGGACCTGGTTTTTGACCTGAGCCTGTGCCGTTGAAGAACTGGATGAGACTATCTGCTTACTGGTAGAAGGAATGGAGTAGCTGATCCCTTTGGACGAGGGCATGATTGGTAACGATGTGCCAGCAACTTGACTGCAGCTAGATGCAAACTCCTTGCTGGATCCAAGGCTTTCCATATGTGGCATCTGAACTGGAAGCTTGGCAGGGGGACCAAGAGGGGCCTGGGGGTTATGTAAAACCAGAGGCTCTTCTGGCTTGCTCCCCAGAATCTTCTCAAGGTCAAGATCATTTGAAGAAGGTTCTTGAATTTTGGTTAGTTCCTCCAGCAGATCTTGAAGCTCTTGGTCTACAGCTGGCATATTGTTGTTTTTCTCATAGTAAGGAACAGCATGTCCTTTCAGCCCCATGTCTGCAGTTGATGGCACCCCAAACGGTGAGCCAATAGCACTGCTATTCACAACATTACTGTCCAGAGGGTTATTCTCAAGGAGTAATGATTGGCCAGACACTCCCAGGTCTGCAGAGTTGGGATTCATGTTTAATGTGGGGATCTGCATCTCTGTAGAGAGAGAAGTAGGGTGGGCACCTGGGCCCATAGACAGGGTGACATCTTCAAGGCAAGGTCTCTTGATTTTATTAGGATAGCCTCCATCAGCCATGCCTGTGAAGTGGAAGTTCTCTCCTTCCTGTCTTCTCTTACTGGTCCCCTGTGTTTATGAGACAAAGAAAGAGAAAGGGGGAGGGAGACAGAGAGAATGAATGAATACAAATTAAATGAAAGATTTGACATATTAAAGTTAATGCTAGGAATCCCACAGATAAAACAGGGCTCTCAGTTTAGACTTATAGTTGTCAAAAATCATAAAAATACAATCTATTTTTGGAAGCATGGTTTTTGTTTCTTTGTTGTGGTGTCTTATTTAAACAGCCCTGTTACATTTCAAATAAAGCAATATGCTGTCTTGATAGTAAACAAGACTGAAAGTCACACAAAGGGTATTTTTTACACTTAAAGGGGAGTTCAGGGGCTATGCTGATCTCACTAAATGAACTTGCTACCAAAAGCAGGCACTCACATGCAAACTAGAACTAGCTGAACAATTTCCATGTCTACATAGCTACAGATAACCCAATTTTTAAAAAGACAAACCACAAAATAGATACTGACCTTCCTTGCTTAAATGCATCATGGTATGTTGATAAAACAGAAGCCAACAGTGTTTAAGAAATGGAAATACAAGGGAGCTGCCTGAGGTCTATGTTTAGGGAAAGTGCACATTTTAGAACAGCCACCATGGTTATTATTCCATTTACTTTACACCCACACACTCTTTCCACATGCACACATATGCACTGCTTATGTGCATACAAAAATAACTTGGATGAACCAATACTCTACTTTTTTAGAGTGGTCACGTCTGAGGAATGACTGGCAATTCCCTTTCTAGTTTCTGCATTTCTGTACTGTTTGTTTTCAATGAGAAAAACTTGCAATAAAAGAAAAGCCCAAGTATAAAGTTATTTAAGTAAGGAATTCCTCTGTGCAGATGTATCCTTGGGTTGGGGAGCTATCAAACAACAGGAAGAGGCTCCCATGTGGGATCAGCACCTTGGGAGAGCTGACAATTATATGTAAAAGCAGTCTTTAGGAGCAAAGCAATTCGTTGTTTCCCTGTTTTATATTCTTATCCACCTTTCAGTCACGTTAATAACCATGAGTTGTCTGTCAGTAGGTAAGGGGAGAGGAGGCAGAGACATTCATATCAGAATAAGGATAGAATGCCAATTCTGGCAGCTCCTCATCTGCCAGCAGACAAAGGTCGTGGCTCTCATGGCCAAGTGAACATCAAAGTAACCCCGCCCAAAGCCGTGTGCTCCAGGCCTTCCTGCACATGAGAATCACTTAGAACTATGCAGATTGCCAAATCCTCCTATAAAAATCAACTATAATAATTGAATCCAGGGGAGAGTCCAGACAGTGGATATAGGCAGCATAGGGTCCCTGGTCATGAGGTAGATACAGTAAGGTTTTGCCCTTTCCATGTGCACTCTCTGAACCCACTTTATCATGTGAGAAATGATAAGAAAGAGTTCTTAGGTCTTCTTGCTGCTTTCTTGACTGGAAGATGTAGACTATATGATACATATAGGGTGTCAAAGGGTTGTGACATTCTTAATGAAGATCTTGAAGGGCCCTGGAAATTCAGTATCTTCCCATAACAATGACTACCCTTCAGGAAGCAGTCAGGGCTTGCCTTGTATTACTTATCCAGTGGGTCAAGGCCAGATGAAGGGTCTCCCCCCAGTGAGCACCCAGTTGCCTCTCAGTCTCCTGTCTCTATTCATCCTAACAGCAGAGTACTGCAGCATCTTCTTAGGCTTTTTTGAGATGCTCATGATTCAAGCAAGGGAAGTAGACCTGTTGCCAAATTCATTTGAGGACTGAGTACTGCAGGTTGAACAGGAATGGGTGGGTAGAAGAGGCCTATCCAGTCTTCCATGTCAAGTTTCCTATCCAGTGGCCTGGTTGAGGTTCAGAAGCCCTGGTGCTCTCAAGATGTTCAGGAAGCAGTTCACTGAATGTTTGGCCCACAGCAAATAAAGTAAATAAATAGTAACTAGCAGCTGAGTGAACCAATGGACTAACCTAAGTGACTTGGCACATAGTGAACTTGGCAACTCCTCTAGCCATGTAGGGAGCAGCCCACAAACAAGTCTCTCAAATTCTAAACTGATACTTGGTCTCTTCAATCATGTGTCAAAGAATCCAAAGATAGGCTAAAACTGAAAATTGTCTAAAATGAATCAAGAGGTGTTTATATAGTGTAGATCTTGAAAACCATCCTTTTGCAGGGAACCAAGGTTAGTACAGTTGGGTCCTATATGCTATTTCATGGTGGTATGAGCTACACAACAGTCTTAACAATAGTGAAGTCTATACACAGGCAAGCAGGCAGGAAGACAGTAGGATGAGGTGAGGGGAGTGGAGATAGGAGTGTAAGTCTGGAACTCTGGCTGGGTGGGACTCTGAAATTCACTGGCAGGGCTTGTAGAGCTTTTATTTAATTGTTGGTCTGCCATGAAACTGTTGGGAATAAGGTGGCAAGAGATTGGGAAAGTAGGCATCACTCATGTATTCCAGTGGTCACATAAGTGAGAATGTGTCAAGGGGCATCTTGTGCTGCTTGGATCTGATATGTTAAGTCCACAGCCAGGCAGTTGTTGCTGTTCACCACAGTGAACACTGAGGCAATAGATAGCTAATGAGGAGGCAATCTCCCCTTGGCTGTCTTCAGGCATGTCTCCTAGGTACTCTCCAACTAGGCTGCTGTTTTGGTAGATCGGCAGCCATAGACTCTTCTGAGCTGTTGATTTTCAATAACCTCCCTTTGTTAGAGGATATACAACTCTGTATTTGTGACTCAGTGGTAAAAGTTTTTAACAGCCTGGGATGCCTTGGTTGAACTGTAAGCAAACCAAGGATATCAAGGACATCAAAAAAAAAAAAAGCAGCTGTGTTTCCTGGGGAGGACCATGCTTCAGTCTTATAGCTTCTGCTTTCACTGAACATTGGGTAAGTTGAGGTATGAAAATCTATGATTTTATGTATGTCTAGGTTCACATGTGTGCATCAGGATTGGGCTTACAGGAAGGGAGAAATTAGAGCAAATACCTAGATGAATTCAGAGGCACAGGTAAATAGCCATGTATACACTAACTATTTCTATATTTGAGCATGTATCATTTGCATGTTGGTTTTGAAAAAAAATGTCCCCATAAACTGAGGGTGAAGTTTCTATAGGACAAACAAGACTGTCAACTTCCCCAGACTTTCAATACAAGCAGTTCTAGAGAAACATGGGTAGTTAGGATAGGCAAGAGCCCCTGGGTGCTAACTGAATTACAAGAAAGGGTCCTAGTCTCTGTTGCTAGGTGGTCTGGAACAAGAATCTTGACCTAAAGATAGGAATTTGTTAATGCCCTTGCCTTGCCTGAATTGACAGAAACTGCATGCTCAGCACCAGATGCAAACATAGGCTTCTACTCCCAACCTTGAGGACAGGACATTTTCTTGCTTGGAGATGAGGGACAGATGATTAGGCAGATGGTCTCAGAATAGCAGTGGTTGGCCTTCATACACAGTCCAGGCCAATACAACAGGGAGATGCTGATATACACTGATTCCATGTGTGATTTTTGAAAAAGCCCTCTCTAGTTGCTGTGGGGCCACCATTCTATATCACAGAACTCTGTCGAATGTTATGAATTGTGTGGAGTCTTCTGACTGTTCAGGCTTTTGCTACTGGGCATATGTGACTGGAGTGTAGCCAGGCTGCATAGCCAAGGAACCAAGAAAATGTCCCTTTTGCTCCAATACTTCAGAGAGGCATCAAAACATGGAAGACATCAAATGCTGAAGTAAAGGAGGTTCTAACATGTACCTGGGCAGTACTTACAAATGACAGAAGCCCCTTCATCTGTAAGGTGACAGGCCTAGTGGAAGATACCTTCGGGCAGTAAAATTCTTAGATATCATGCGAGCCAGTACAGTTCACACAAACCATAGGCCGGTAATTTGTCAAATTCCATCATTGTGCTCAAATGGCTATCCGCTGCTCTTGGCTGTGACAGACTCTGTCTCCAGATTTCCACACCTCCTTCTGGTAAATCACTTATAGCCCCACCAAGCAAACTAGCCCTACCTTGATACCATAAAACCCCTTCTGAGGCTTCCCATTTGGCTGATGTGTGAATATAGTATGAGTGGTATTGGACCTCTCCCTTTCCCCCAGTCTACTCAGGCCTTCTCATGAAAGATTTTATTGGCTTGGTCTCCTGATACAGGGTCCTTCAGGCAACCGTGGATGCCTTATTACTACTGGCAATATGATTGGAAGTGAGCTAGGTGGGGAATCCTCTGGCCTGAGACTTAGTGGTCTCAAGGTTTTAAGGAGTTTCATAGTACATTTCAGAAACTCAACACCTGTCAGAGTCAGACTGAAACAGTATAGATCAACCTGAGAGCCACTATGGAAACATCAAACACCAGGTTACCTTTAATTAGAGTAGTTGTGAAGAAACAATGGACCATACAGGGTAGCTCTAAGACTCTGGTTGTGACTAGGTGAACATGGAAACACTAGCTCTTCTTAAGCCATGATCCAACAGTCCTCTGTGTGCTGGATCCCCTAGTGTTTATTAAATTATATTGCTTTTATACTAGGGCCCCTTGAGTTCTAGCTCCTCCAGGCCTAAAAGGATGATCCCAACACCAGGGACTCTTCCTCAGGGAATTCATATAACTTGAGCAGCAAGTGCTCATCTTTCTGTCTCTCTAGGCTTAACTATTTTCAATATTTCATAGAAATTCAGCTATGCAAAATGCAGCCTTTTGTGTATGGCTTCTGTTCCTGAGCATGTTTTCTAGGTCTATCCATTTTGTGGCATGCATTATTACTTGATTTGTTCATGGGTGAATATTATGGTATTGGTTGAATAGAGTAAACTTTTTCTAACTATTCATTGAATGGTGGATATTTGGGTTGTTTCTATCTTTTGGAGTATTTTAATTTTTTCTTATCTTTGAGAATTTCATATATGTATGCAATAAAATATGATCATATCTACCTTCCATTTTCACCTCCAAGTCCCTCCATACCCCCTATAATGAGTCTTTCTCCTAACTTCATGTTTTTAGTGTTGCTTATATGCTCATGGTTGTGGGGCTATCCCCAGGATAATGAGAAACCTTCTGGTGACCAAATTCTCCCGAAAGAAGGACTCTCCCTTCCCAGCAACTACCTACTGCCAAAAGCTACTCAATATGGGGCAGGGCCAGAAGAACATATACTTGTCTAAACTGGAATTGGCTGCCTTGATCTTGTATAGAACCCTCAGATGCTGTAAGTTCATGGTATGATAGCCATGTCATATCAAGAAGACAGCATTTCACACTATTCTTGCCTAACTTCATGTGTATTTTGAGTAATGCTGCTGGGAACATTTCAGTACATACTTTATTATAAATCTACCTTTGGTTTGGGGAGAAGTGGAATGGCTAGTTCATAGAATAATCCTGTGCTTAGCTTTCTGAAGTCCCCCAAACTGCTGTTTCACAATCTAGATACCCTTAGAAATATCTAGCATTGCAGCTATATAGAAAAGCTGCAAGGGAGAGATTTGTTGACTTCCAGATTATCCAACAGAAACCTCTGTAGCTTCTCAGTGATGGTATTCATACATACTAGGCAAGCATTGCCTCACTGAACTATACTGGCTGACTTTTGTAACTTCTTGAGAGAAACAACTATCTGCTCTAGCTCCCTAACTCTGGCAATACCCGTGGCCCCTGCAAGGACCAGAGACAAATACAAGCAGTGTATTCCCTATCAAAGGGATCCAGAGGTTTCTGTAATCTACGATAACTTCTAGGAAAGGCAGAAGGCCAAGGGAAATTCAGCAACCACAAGACTGGCTCTGCTTTCTCAAGACTCAGGATCCTTTCTAACCTACAACAGTAACTTAGGAAATGTTTGGCAAAACTCTAAACTCTTATGGCAGTGTTCAAGGGAACTCATGTGTTATTATGATTTTTATTGGATGAGATATGACATTCTCATCCCAGATAGAAAGAGCTATCTATCCTGAAATGTATTTCCCTCAAGACAGGAAGCCCCTATGAAAGCCTTCTCTTCCAGAAGTTAGTTGTGGCCCATCAGGTACATCTCCATCGTCCAAGCCCTATGGCACAGCTCTATGTCAGGAACCTAGCACAAAGGCAAGTTCACCATGTAGTCCTTATCTACTTAACCACCTGGGAAACTCCTCTAGAATTGTCTCTGGAGAAAATCCAGCCAGAAGAAGCAATTGGTGTATCTGATCCTGGTGTGGTAGTACACATATGTAATCTTAGTAGAAGCAAGAATGTAACAAATTAGACACTTGCTTGGGGCAGAAGATAGTGAGACCCTGTCTCAGAAACATACTAAAATCCAAACAAAAATAACTAATATGTCAGAAACAGAGAGAGGAGAGGAGAGGAGAGGAGAGGAGAGGAGAGGAGAGGAGAGGAGAAGAGAGGAGAGGAGAGGAGGGGAGGGGAGAGGAGAGAAGGAGGAGGGGAAAGAAGAGGGGAGATGGATAAAGAACAGGCAGATACTGGCTATGGTGACTCTAGGTAGCAAAGGTTTTTCAGAGATTTAGGAATCTGTGTTACTTGCAAATGAGCACTCAAACAATAGACAGGATCTATACCAATTCTTAAGCTGCTGGACTTTTTTAAGGCCTTTATAACCATGTCTTGGCCTTCATTAAGGTCTCAGCCTCTGTCAGTGGTCAGTGTGCTTTCTTACTCATGATTATTGGCTTCCAAAAGCAATATTAGTATATAGACAGATCTCTGCTTAGAATATAACTTTTGCACATGGGTAAAAAGAGTTTCATAGAGGCCAAGTGACTTAATAAAGTCATGAAGTTAGTGAGTGGCAGAAGAGTCTCTGTCATTCAAGACTCTATATAGTCCAGTACCAGAATGTCAAGAACTCAGTCATCCATGATGGTGAGTGTGTGGATACCTCTGCACTAAGTCAGCCTTCCTCAGTTGAACTCAGAGTTTATTCTGGGGCACTGAGGGAATGACAGGTCACTTCAGCTTTCCACACCAAGAGAATAAAAACACGTTGTTTAGTGTGCATGACTGTTTTTCGATTTCCCTATAGGGACTATTATAACTTCCCAGGGCTTTCTAAATTACACATCATAGGATAGCAATGTCGTCAGAGAAGGAAGCACTTTCTTTAAGTAGTACATGAAGGGAATTTGGCTCATAGGAATTTGCTGAAGTTCCTGGGCCCAACAACTTGATTCCAAAGCCCATTATGTAGCCTCAAGGGCCTTGAGGGCTTAGGTGTGTATCTCTTTAAACTGTCAGATACTCTTTGAATATTAAAGCTTTGCAGGAAAATGGATGGTCTTGTGAAAGAGACTTCTGGATATTAAATTTCAATGGTAGAATTCAGCAATTTGAGATGCTAAGAGGTCTGGAGAGAGGCCCAGACCCACAGTACATTTTGCTACCTATAAAATGGGAGACTGGGACTACTACACAACTTTCTTTTAAGGATTCTGTAAACTTAGAAATGCAACGTTAGCATAGTGCCTGGCATGGTGTAGATGTCAAATAAATATTATCTCTCTTTCTACTCTTGAAAATTCAAACCCACACTGGGTGGTCCTAAAATAGCTGTGAACATGGGTTACTCAGCAACATTTGCCAGTCAAGGCAGATCTTCCCTTAGTCGTTGGCTGTGCTCCTGGACAGCTGTGTGCAAGGCTAACTTTTGTAAACCAAATCATAATAAAATGCAGCAGGAATTTGCCATCGAAAAAAAATCCTCAGTACACCCTTTTATGAAGTGAAAACTCCTTCATTTAAATGTATTTTTAAAGAGTGTACATTTGAGGATATTAGTCAGTCTAGGAATGAATTCTATTTCAGTTTTGACCACAAACATATTGTTTCATAGCCCCAAAAGACACAGTAAATACAATTAGGTTATATGAAAATAATAAATTTAGAATGTGTATTTATTTTACTATATGTGTAATAACTATGGTTATATAATTGAAATATGTCATTTGTGTGTGTGTGTGTGTGTGAGAGAGAGAGAGAGAGAGAGAGAGACAGAGAGAGACAGAGACAGAGACAGAGAGAGAGAGACAGAGAGAGACAGAGAGACAGAGAGAGAGACAGAGAGAGAGACAGAGAGAAAGAGAGAGAGAGAGACAGAGAGAGAGACAGAGAGAGAGAGAATATTTACATAGGGACTCACTTTTTAGCTTTAGATGGCCTGGAACTCACTATGTAGCCCATGCTAACACTGAACTCATGGTCATCCTCCTGCCTCAGCCTCCTTCCTAAGTGCTGACAGGTCTAAGCCACAATGCTTGACTCCTGAATGTCTTAGAAATATATTCTTTGGGAAAATTAAGCTAAGTTATTGGGGAAAACATAGGAGATTTGTGTTTATCTATATACTGCCAATAATGTAGTTTCATGTCACCTGTAAGGGCAGAGCAGCATAAGTTTTTTACATGTCATATGGTCATTAAAAGAGAGTGAAGAGTACTCGGCTACCAGACACTTTGCTGTGTAAAGTCATGTATTCAGAAAGCAAGGGCTGGGTGCTGGTGTTCTGGGAATAACTACCTGTAGATATTTTACATAGGCCAAGTTATTTTACATAGGACAAGTTCTCAATTTTAAAAGGCTTAACTTGAGGGAGGAGGAAAGGCAAGAGTTGTTTAGTTTTTTTCTGAGGGTCATATGGGCAACTGTAACTCTAGAGAACATCCTCACCTGCAGCTTATTCCAGAAAAAAAGAGGCATCTGAAGAAAGTGCACTGGTTTCCCTATACACCACAGAATTAAAGGCTTCCAACAGTATAAGGCAAGGATGATGTGGGGTCCATAATGGATACTCTCACCAGAATGAGTACAAGTTGGGCAAAAAAATAAAACCAGAGTGAGGGAGCTGGAGTTCTAGTGGGTAGATCACAAGCCACATTAGTAATAAGAACAAGATCAGAAGTATTCAGAAGATTAAAAATATGGTGGTTTGACGGAGTGTTAAAGAGGGTTACCTTCTCATTTAAGTGAAGGTCAGATGCAGGAAGCAGGCTGCAATAGTAGGGCACAGTACTCTAGGCAGGAGGGCAATAGGCTGGAAGACCTTGGGGGAAAGATGCTTGGCCTGTTTCAGGGACTAAGAGGCGTTAGTGGGCCTGGCGCACAGTGAGCTGGGAAGTATCCATGAGCTCCCAAGGGGCCTCACAGGCCATGGGAAGGGGCTTGAGTTCTGTTTTTTTTTTCCAGTGGGAAGCCATTGTGGGGAAAGGTGAAGCAAAGATTGGCTCAATGTTTGTGAAAGCTCTCTCTGGATGCTCATGGGAGGTGAAATGAATATCATGGGAAGGAAAAGGAACATGGGGCTGAGATCAACTAGGACAAGGGGGTGGGGAAAGAGGAACACATGGCCAGGCATGAAGCCCTGTGATTTTTACCTCAAGTGGGTACTGAGGGTAGTACTTACTTATTAAGGAAAACAATGGCCTCTAGAAAAAATGAACCACATGCTCAGTGACATGAATCATACTTTAGAAACATCTGGAAGGGCCCATATAGTGACTAGCTTAAACTTTTCAAGTCACGTTTTCCTTGTGACTGCAACTGTGTGGGAAACTCTATGCTAACAGCTAGGCAGGGCGGTGGGCCAACAGGACTTTATTTACCAAGACAGCCTGTGGGTTACTTGTAGTCCCAGTGCACAGCTTACTGAGCCCTGATCTGGGGCATGAGTTGAACTCTTTCCCCTGGGAAATACTGTATTTCCAAAGCTCCTTGCTCATACAGCAGGATACCATGTGGTACAAGACTACTGTTCATGAAGGAATGTGCCTGCATCCTTTTGGGAGCAGAAGAGCTGCATTATTTCAATCATAATGAAAGTTGAGTGACCATTTCTGAACTATGCAATTTATGTAGCAGTCCCAAATGCTGGGCTTCACCAACACTAATGACACTTATTGCACAACTGTTGGCAACTTCTTTGGCTCCAGTGAAAGGGGGGAACAACATCCCCTCCTGGATTCCCTTGGGCCTTTCTCTCTCAGCCTTTGTATACAATCGGACAATTTCCATTTTGTACAAAGCATCTGTCTCTGGCCTTCAAGAGTATCATATGGCTTAACTGTCACCTCATCCCAATGGCTCTGAGCAACCTGGAGGGTGCTATGCTGGCTATGAATTTTTAAAAAACCTGTACAGCATGCCTCTGAGGGCTAAACTTGTTTCCTCCTCATCTCTATAGATGAGCTATAGAAAAGTTTCAGTGAGGTGACACTGTAGGTTGGAATAATCCTCTGTGGAAAATGGTATTCTACAAGTTATTTGTCTTGTTCTCCTCTCATTCTCAGTTGGAGGGCCTTAAGACAAGCATGCCTCAGAAACTGATAAGGGCAGTAATTGGTCCAATGATATTGGTGTGCACCTACTATGTACAAGGTGATGTACCTATTATGTACAATGTGCTTAGCAGCAGGTGCAGAAAATCAAGATGTCTCAGGCAGAAGGCAGGAAAGGAACAAATAGCTTTGGGAAGACAAGGAATGGGGAAACAGTTATGCCTAGGGAGTTAGGAGGCCATGGAGACTATGGCAAAGAGGGGCAAAGAGTTAAAAGGATGGCAAGTAATCACAGAGCTGTTGAGCCTTGCTCTTGGGCTTGTATGCCTGTGGTGAAGTCCCTTGGCCTGTGGCTCATACTCACCTAAGGTTGAAATCTTAGGGGTGGCCATCTGTGGGAAAGAATGGGGATATGAGAGAGAAAGCAGAGGCGGACAGGCAGGCAGAATGGAAAGGATAGGAGGTATTGTACATTATTCCATAATTCACTACAGAAACAGAATACTGTGGCCTGGACTTGAGAGGCATGCACTCTAACTACCCTCTGAAGACTAGAACACGGTACCTCAGGGGCAGCTTCTGACCTACATCTTTGCCTAAACTGACTCCTATCAAGTTCACCAGCTGAGGTTATTTAGTGAAAGCAAGAGGCTGATGCTTGCACAGGCTTTCCTGGATTTGAGGGTGCCATAGGCACACATTTCCCCAGGTATGGCCCCAGGGCTACACATTCCCTACATATGTGGCTCTGAGCATTGTTGGGCTCTTCTTTGGTCCATGCTTTGGAGGAGCACAACTGCTTTGCCCCTTGTGCCTCAAGTGCTTCTACTTCTAGACACCTCTTACCTTGGGTCTAATATCATGGAATCTGCAGGGAGGGGTAGGAATCCAGACAAGCGCATTGTATGCTCCCATCAGTTAAGAGGTAGGCAGCAAGATTCCACATGCCTGTGAAGCCAGCTGCAAATGGAGTTTCATATCCAGCATCTTTTCCTTCTAACAGGCTGATTTGCAGGTCACTGATTTGCTCAGCTGGGCTACCCAGCCAGGAACCAAATGCCAAGCCCAGTGGTGTCCTTCAAACTGAGAGTAGCTCAGCCCTTGCAGAAAAGAGCAGTCTGCAGGCAAAGCCTGTGCCTGGCTTCCCTCCCTGATTGGGTGTTAGTAGCAGGAAAGGGCCCTTGCTGCAGAAGGAGGAGAAGGAGGGGGGCAGGCAAAGGGAGTGAACAGCTGCGTACTCCATGGGGAAGATCCCCAAAATAGAAAGGCACATACGCACTGCAGGCCTTGACCCAGAATGCTCAGAGTTGCACTACAAACTATATTGCTCTTCTCTGTGCAATGGGGCTGCCAATGAGACTATAGCCATCCTTAGGGGTCCTCTGTATTCTAAACTGAGCTCCAAGGACATATTGTCCCTTCCCTTTATGATAGAGAAAAATAATTGTGAGCCAATGCTAATCTCGGTTTGCTAAAGAGGTGCCAAGACCAATCATAGCCTGTGTACTTTATGACAAGTTTGCATTTCTGTCTTACTCAGAGATTCTGATGTAGGCAGAGAGCACCTATTAAGGCCATTTGACCATTGTGGAAATTGAGGGCCTGAAGCTCAAGTTAAGAAGTCAGTAAGTGGTGAGGGCTGCTCTCAGGCATGGCCTGGGTCTCAATAGTGCAGCTCACATATGTAGGATCCTCTCTCTTGGGGCCACATTTGTACCTGTAGCAGGCCAACAGCCTACTTAAAGTAGAGAATATTGCCAAAGACATCAACCCTTGAACCTTGAGATTTCAGAGTCACTTCAATTCCTAACTCCCTGCCTCTCCATGGAACTCTAAAACAGCTTGGTTTTCTGCTGGGATGAACAGTAGACTGTGCTGGACAGAGTGCTAAATGGAACCACCACAGTGAAATAAAGATGCTATCCACTCTTCACCTGTTTATGCCACTGGAATAAAAGCATCAGGACACCTGAGATCCTGTTTTGTCCAGAGCCCTGTTCTGAGAACTCAGGGCTGAATGTGATGGGCAGAGGACCCTGTGGTTATTGGAGCCTCTAATCCAGGCATAAGAAGCAGTAAATTGGGCAGAATACCAGATTCACTCCTCTTGGTTTCGAGCTTGCTCTTACTCTTGGATTCCAGAATCTAGCCTAGAGCTGTGCACATACAAGGGGCCATGGGATTGTGGTATGATGTCCAACATAGACAGGCCCTTATAAATCATATTCATACTCTCAGAATTCAAGAGGAAGGGAACTTGTTCAAATTTATACCACTAATCACAGCTTTGACATTCTGAGATCTTTTTCCTGATTTCAGTACTCTTTCTTTAAAGAAAAGAACAGAGCTCCAAGATTGGTGGGCACAGACCTTGACCTGGATTACATGCCACAGAGGAGGTGGAAAGTGCCTCCTACTGAAATTTTAAAGGAAATAGGTCACATGGAACTGGGGGCAATATTATTTAAGTGATTCAAACATCCACATACTCTTTATGAGGTGGGGGTATGTGTTCTCTTTCCAGAACTCCATTCCCCACTTTTAATTAAAGGTGAGGACACAGATCGGGGTTGGTTTTCATTATTCTGTAGGGGCAGAGCACTATTCACTGGGAACTGTTGATAAAACTCTCCACCCTCTCACTAGCTATTCTCAACAAGGTGCTATGGTCCTCTGGCCTTATTATTTTGTCCATAAAGAAAGTGATAAGAATATCCTCTCTTTGAGCTAAAGAGTAGTTGGCAAGCTTATAAGGTGTATGGAGCATGCCAACTCATTGTAACCTATAGATAACCCTACCACAATCCCAAGGCCCATGAACACAGCTGATGATCAGAGGGTACATAATCTGTTCTTCTCTCAAATTTTCCATTTAGTGACCATAACTTACCCATTTCTAGAATACTTACAAGAGTTAATGCTATTTCTTTTGGCAGTAATGGGGACTGAATCTGGAGCCTTGTGTATGCTAAGTAAGCACTGTGCCCACTGAGCTATATCCCTAGGCCAACTCCTTCATTTTGCCCAGAAACTGCTGTAGAAATGGAATAGGTATAGACAGAGGCAGAGATGACATATGACTTGAACACTGAGTCCTTGTTCCATGAAGGCTCTAGAGCACTCAACGTCTTTGAGCTCTTCAATCACCCCAATGGATCAGTAAATGAAGTCCTGTCTTAACTTCAAAGGAAAGGACACGATGTTCCACATGCTAACCCCATACGTTAACCTTGGATAGATGGCCAAATGTTGCCAAAAGAAAATTTGTCCTGTGCCACAGCGGTCATTAAATAATCATGGTATTAGATGAACAGCAATTCTGAAAAGGAACGTGAATCTCTATGTCTCTTTACAAGTTACTTTGTAATGTGCACTCAGCATTTTGTGTTTCAAAACAAGTTTTCAGTCTAAGAGGCAGCACAGTTTGGTGCTCTGAAATCTGCCTGTTATTAAGTCTATGACTTTCGTCAAGATGCTTAACATATCTGAGCCTCAGTTTCATTGTGGTAATGACTTCTTAGGGTCTGACTTTCCAAAAGCTTCACAAAGTGCTAACATCTAGTGAATGCTGAAATCAACCTGGTTATTCTTGTCCTTGGTTCATCTGAATTTTGTTTTCTAGAGGGCAGTGGATGAACACTGGTAGCTATTTAGGAGCAGGTGTAAGACTAGAACCCTAGGTTCCTGGGCTGTGGTCTTAGGCTGAAAATATGTGTTACTTCAAATTCAAATCTTTTTTTCAAGGGAGCTCTGAGTTGTTTACATAAAAATTCCACAGCAATTAAAAGGTTCTCTTCTAGTGGCACACACCTCTAATCCCAGCACTCAGAAGACTGAGGCAGGAGGATAACAAGTTTCAGGCCAGCCTGGGCTACAGAGGGAGGTCCTGACTCTACTGGGACAAATCTCTTTTCTCAGACTGATAGAATTTTACTTCATGCTTTTAATATGATACAGATTTTTCTGTTAGCTTGGTTTTCAACCTACTGAAAAAGAAACTAGTGAAGGTTACTTGCTAGAGCAGATGTCTGTGTTCAGGAGGCATTTTGGATGCAGTCAGGTGGCACAAACACTGTGCTTTCAGACTCAAGCTGCTTTTTGGGGTCAGGGAGGCAGTATTAACCTGGGATGTCATTAAACTTCAGAAAGAGAGCCAACAATGGGAACATCTAAAATCCAGCAAAGCCATATCCTGGAAATGCAAGGCCAGTTACTGTTAGGGACAGCCTTCTGCCAAGAATGTTGGAATCCCTGCAGCAACTTCCTTGGACAGCAGGTTTTTGTTGAACACACAGGATATGTTGGTATTAATCTGTCAGTGTCTGACTCTTACTTCTCTAGAACCCTGCTGTTCAGATCCTCAGCATCTACAGAAGTTGGAGACTAACATTAGGTACCTTACTGAGGCTATAGGGATTGACTGGCCACCACAACCCAGCTGCTCTCATGCCACACCAAGAATTTCCCTGGATGCTTACAGACAGGAGCAGTGGTGCTTATCAGCCACTGAAGAGTGGGTACTCACAATGCTATCCCTTTTGGAGACCATGTGTTCCTTCTAAAAGGATGGATGCAGTTTCAGCTGTGAAGAAGGCTCGTCTGAGGGAGCTGATTTGAGAAACTCAGGTATATTTTTGGACCCCTTCAACTGGGGCAAATTGTTGGTCTTCTAGGTCAGCTTGGTATTTAAAAAATAGCCAGGTCACTCTAAGCCAAGGGTAGAGAATGAGCTGTGCCATGAAGGAGGAAGAGGAGGAAGAGGAGGAGGAGGAGGAGGAGGAGGAGGAGGAGGAGGAGGAGGGGGAGGGGGAGGGGGAGGGGGAGGGGGAGAAAGAGCTGATTTTGATCAAGTGCAAGGTGTGACTCTAAAGCAATGAATGTGCATTTTTGCAAGGCTTATAAAGGGTACTAGAGGTCATTTGCCATAAGACCCCAAGCCAGAAAATGGCATGAGTCATGATAGCTGCTCCACAGTGAGACTGATTCCAAGGACAGGGATCCCTAGATGGCATACACGATGATCTACAAAGATGGAAATAAAACATTGCTTACCAGACATATTTTATTTTTATGAGAGTGTCTGAACAGTGAGTAAGGAGTAGGAAAGCCTCCTTCCTGTCCCTATAGCCCACCCATATTTATGCCCAAGTGGGTTGGAAAAAGGAAGAATTTAAAATCAAGCCTAAACTGATTGTGGACTCTGGAGATATACTAGATGCTTGCCTTTATAGATTCAGATGTTAATGATCAAAGGGAAGTCTGAAATACAAAGGGTTGTTACAAGGGAGATTGTCTTTGGGACAATTGCCTAGCTGGAAATTTGGAAAACAAGTCATATTGGCCAACCAATTAACCTGTCTCTGCCCAACCCACCTGACTGCATCTCTGTGAATGTTGTGGTATTCTATATACCAAAGTTTTTAAAGATTATGCGCTCCAATTAATAGCAAATTCTCAATACATTGGTGACAATGAAGAAAAAAAAAAAAAAGAGAAACATGATTGAATCACTGACACCTGTACACATAACAGCATTCCTAAGATGAAAACATACTGCCCTGGGAACTAGGGAAGACCTGTCTCCCAGTCATGTGAACTGACATTACCTCAGAGCTCAGGGCTCCCAGCTCCATGAGCAGGAAGGAAATAGATCCATGGCTCTATAGGAACCATTTCCCCTCTGCTCTACTACATTCAGAGATTAGGCAAGCCACTCCTCTGTGGGCTAATACCCAGAGATAACAGCCATTGTGTTTGCTGCAGTTCCTGCTAACCTAATCTTAAGAGACTGGTGATGTTGCAGGCACCAACTATCAGACTCAAGCATACTATCATGCTTGCCCTTAGAACTAGCACTGGAATCCCTAAATCTGAATTCCAGACACTTGGATGCTGGCTGAATTCCTAGAGAGGAAAGCACAGATATGTTAAATGAGTTTAAGAAAAAATACCTGGGCGAGAATTAAATAGGAATTTTTTTCTATGCCCAGTTTCTTACTGTTTTGTTTGTTCATTTGTTTGTTGTTGTTTTGTTTTCTAGGAACCCACAGGGACTGAGGCAGTTCATCTTATTTATTCAATTTCCTTGTATTTTCAGTTGATCTCTAACACCAAATTTGTACAAAGAATTTCAACAACACATCTCATATTCAAATTAAAGGTTAGATGCATTCAACACCCCCCTCCCCCCATAGCCCATTTCTGACCGATTCCTGGATCTTTCTGGGTTCCTGACGATTTCCCACCATGTTGAAATGGGGAAGCATGCTCTCGATTGCAAGCCGACTTTTCCAGTCATCCATCTTTTGACCTGCAATTTTATTCTTGACTCTCCAAGGCGTTTCCCAAACGACCTAGACACAGGGCTTAAGGAGACAAAAAGTACACTGTCTTTCAGATATGAAAGATGAGACCATTGACCCCATGATTCACAGGCTTTCAATTCTGAAGGCAGGATTATGTGGGATCTGTCTCATACATCTTCCTGTCCCTCTTCCCACCATACCAACCTTATAGTCAACCCCACCCCATTGATGAGGAATACTTCCATGAGCCAGTCTGTCCAGGATAAAATGGCCATCCACATCCATGAAACAAACAAACTGTACTGGAAAACATAGGAGAGGCCTGATGAGACTAAAAATGGCACTGGACATACAGATGGGCGAAGTGAGTACTAGGTCTAGCTTTGTTTTTGTGTAGGACTCAGGGAAGCCTCTCCTGTGTTCTGAGATATAGTTCCCTTTAATGAAAAATTACAGAATCAAAATGATGGCTTGAAGCCTCTTCAACTCAACTATAATGAACTCTAAGAGCATGTGATAACTCTGGCCTCATCAATACCCAGTTAAGTGAACAGACCAACAGTTCCAGTCATGACTGACACCAGAAAGAAGGAATGGATGCTGAAAGGAGATTCAGAAAGCCTGGTGCATTGGTTGAGAGGACAGGAAATGAGCTACTCCAGCACATCACATCATCCATGCTGAATGAACATACCTGTAAACCCAGGGAAAGCAGTTTTCTGTTTTCCAGAAGCTACACATGAAGTAAGAACTATGTTAAGGTATTCAAATATGGGGTTTGCTTTTCTCATTGTAGTGTCCCTTGCCTGTACAGTACCAGGCATGCTGGGAAAGTCATAAAGTACTTTCCTCCATTTTCCCATTGAGTGAAAACAAAATTTTTGTAGTGTTTTATAAAACAAACATTAGAGGATCTTGTAAGGTAGAGGGAATATAAATTGTCTAGGGACCTTGGGAATCTGATGAGTAACACTGATGAGTTCTCTGGGATTTCTTTTGCTTCAAATACTCTACTAGATTTAGAGCCAAAGAAATGAGCAACTTCAAATGCCAATGAGCACAAACGAAAGTGCTCTAACAAAGGTTTTCTTTTTCTTTTTCTGGAAAGAGACTTTTGAGACTGAGAACCTGAAGACAAAACTATTCTAATCCAGCTAACCACCAGTAAAGCCATTTTAGTCCCATCCCATTACACCAGCAAAGACCAAGCAGGGATCCCACTGTATTCCTACTTGAAAGTAATGAGACACTTCCCTCAATCCCACTGGAGTGATAGCAGCAGATACCTCATGAGGACTTGGATGTTGCATGCTTGCCTAGTAGTAATGTGGGGATCAACCTCCTTTACATCAAAGAAGCTATCCAGGAAACTTGAACTTTTGTATTGCTGTGTAAAAGAAAGATGCTAACCTCCTTTCCTACCAAACCAATCAAAACAGAAGATTTCAATAAGATGCAGTTTTAAATATTAAAAGTATCCCTATTTTAGCAAAGGCACTTGGCCCAAGATCAAAAGATTTAAAATGAAGTGAAAAAAATATTAATAGATGTATCACCAACATGATACAGATGTTGCAATTACTTGTCTAGAATTTTAAAACAGCAAGTGTTTAAATGCTTCTCCCAAGAGATAAAGTAATGCTTTAAACAAACAAACAAACAAACAAACAAACAAGCAAGCAACCAAACAAAACTAGAGACAATCTCAAAAAAATTGTAACATTAGAAAGAGAAACCACAGCAACTTAAGTAAGTTTAGTGGATGGGACCAAAAGAAGAATGGGAAGAACAGTTGATTACTTGGACCCTTATGGCACAATTTCTGTAATGTGAAGACAAAGACTGGGAAAGCATGACAGAAAAATGACACACCTACCTTTAGGAGATAACTAACTTCAATGATGGCAAATAATTTGCTCAGAAGCCACAGAAGTCATAAGAAAATAATGTACCAGTTCTCAAATGTGGTAAGGAGCTTCAGCAGGAGATCTTAGTGAAAATGTTTCAGATGTAGAAGGGGAATCGTGGTATTCTTAGATGAAGGGAAAACAAGGAAATTAATCAACAACATACCTTTACTAAGATGATAATTAACAGAAGTTCTCCAAACAGAAAACAATTGAAGATGAAATGCTGGTATTAGCAAGAAAGAAAGAACAATGTAAAAAGAAAAACAATATGGATAAATATTCCTTCATATGTAAATTTCTTAAATAAGCTGATGGTTGAATTAACAATTATAATATTGTCTAATATAGTTCTAAACATGTAATAAAGAAATATTTAACAAAATTTACATTATAAACAAGAGTAAAAATGTAGAAGGAAATGCAAGGTTTTTCTACTTCATTAAAAGTAGTAAAATGTTGACAATGGTTATACATTTTAAATTACAAACACATGTACGCATGCACGCATGCACACCACACATAGTAGTATGGACGAGAACCACAACAAATAGTATAAGATGCTGTACTTGAATCAAGTATTATTCTAAACAAATCATTCACATAATCCATAGAAAGAGGGAGCAAAATTGAAACAAACCTCATGGGGAATAGAAAGAAAACATGTAAGTGGGTAGGAATAAACACTATTATCAGCAAGTATGTTTAACATAAACAATGACCTAAGGTTTTGGCAAATAATATAAAAAATAACCTAATAATGTAATATTTCAAGATATTTGCTCAAATATAATAATTTAAGGAGATTTAAAGTAAAGTGAAAGAAAACATGCATATGGATATCCAGTTCTCTCAGATCATTTATTGAAACTGCTTTTATTTGATGTATATTTCTGCCGTCTTTGTAAAAAAATCATGGAAGTGTGATTACATGAGCTTATACCTGGGCCCTCAACTCTATCTCACTGATCTCTGTGTTTGCTTTTGTGTCTGCCAGTAATATGCTGTTTTCATTACCACAGCTCTATAGATTGATTAATTTGAAATCAGGCATGGTGATACCTCTTACAGTTGTTGTTATTGTTGTTCAGGTTTGCTTTGGCTACCCTGGGTCTTTTATGCCTCTACATAAAATTTTGGATTGTTTCTGTCTGTGAATTAATGGTATTGGAATTTAATTTGAGATGATTGCATTGAATCAATAGATTGCTCTTGACGAGATGATCTTTTCACAATATTAATGCTTCTAGCCTGTGAGCACGGGTATTTTTCCATTTTCTAGTGTCTTTTTAATATCTCAAGTTTTCCATTATAAAAGTCCTTAATTTTTTTTAGTTAGGTTTGTTTACAAATATCTTGGGTGGCTATTGTGAATGAGATTGTTCTCCTTACTTTTTCAGTCTGTTTGTTATTAGTATATAGGATAGTTGCTTATTTTTGTGAGTCAATTTTGTATCTCACCACTTTGCCCAAATTAATTATGTCTAAGAGTCTTTTGGAGTCTTAGGGTCTCTTGTATGTAGTATGTAGAATCATCATCTGAAAATAGGGATATCTTGATTTCTTTCCATATTTGTAGCCCTTTAATTTCCTTCTCTTGTCACAAGGTAGCTATAACCTCAAGTACCATATTAATAGAGGGAGAGAGTGTGGACTCCTTTGTCTTATTCCTGATCTTAGTGAGAAGGCTTCGGCTGCTTTCCTCCATCGAGTATGACACTGGCTATATGCTTGTTGTGTATAGCCTTTATTATATTGAGGAATGGTTCCTCAGTCTCTAGCCTCTCCATGCCTTCTTGTTTACACAATGTTGGTTTTTGTCAAAGAATGTTTCTATGTCTGTTGAGATGATTGTGTGATTTCTGCCTTTCATTTGTTTATAAGATTAATTATACTATTTATATATGTATGATGAACCATCCCTGAATTAATGGAATAAAGCCAACTTAGTCATGATGAATGATCTTTTTAATGTGATATTGAATTAAATTTGCCAGCATTTTATTCAGAATTTTCTCATCTTTATCCATCAGGAAGAAGATCAGCCTGTTATTTATTTATTTATTTATTTATTTATTTATTTATTTATGCAATGACTCCATATGGTTTGCAGATCATCAGGATAATACTGGTTTTGTAAAAGAAAAAGGAAGCCTTTCTTTTTATGTATTTTATGGGGTAATTTGATTAGTTCTTTACAATTATGGTAAAATTTTGCTGTGAATCCATCTGGTTCAGGGCTAGTTTTTTATTTGGGAGACTTTTTATTACTGCTTCAATATCATTACTGTTTATAGATGTTTGAATTATTTATTTCATTTTGGTATGTCACAGGGCATCATTATCAATCCTCTCATGCCAGGCTCAGGGAATACCATGGAAGAAGCAGAAATAAAACAATATCTAAAGGATAGGGGAAGGTGATATGAAACCTGTCTTCTGGACATGATATGACTATCAAACCTTTGAACTCATAGCAGCTATTGATACCTGTATAAGACATGTACAAGATCAACCCAGGTCAAATTCTGGCATAGATGGGGCAGATAATCTCTAAACCCATGACACACTAAGGAGTTATTGGAAGGAGATAGTTGTTGGGGGAGAAAGAATCACTGTTTTATCAGAAAGTGGCTAGTGACATACTATCCATGCTCAAGTGGGTGACACTACACCCATAGGCAGCACTAATAAGATTTTGTAGGTTCAGAAGAAGATATGAAGTTTGGAGGGAGATATATTGGGAGGATATGGGGGTGGTTAGAAGATGGAAATGAGGAATGGATATGATTACACTTATTGTATACATGCCTTAAACTTTAAATAATTAAAAATTATTATAAAAATTAATTATGCAAATATGAATTTAAATGAGATCAAGACCATTTCAGTAACAAAAAAAGACATCTTTCAAACAGCAGAGCTGAAAAACGTAGGAAGTACAAATGAACTAAAAGAATGATCTACAAAAATGTAAAGTATTGAAATAATACATGACTTTTCTATGACTATAATGGAAAATGAGAAAACAATAGAAAAAAGATAAAAACTTTCAAAACACTTAGAAACAAAAGCACTAGCTTAAAATTGTGTCAGAATTCTGAAGAAAAGAAATTAACTATGCTGAAGTTAATGAAAATGAAGTCACAATTTATCAAACTTGTAGAACATGAGTAAAGCTGTTCTAAGAGGAGGCATAACACTAAATGCTTCTATTAAAAGTAAGAGGATACATTAAGTTCTGAAAAAGAACATAGAAACTCAAATGTATGCAGAAGGAAATAGTAAAAAATTTAAAATAAGTTATGCTGAAAACAAAAACAAGAGATAAGGCTAATGAGAAAAGATAGGTTTCGTGAAACTGAAGACTAAAAATTACAATGAATGAAAAAAGAACTATTACTACACACTCTGCAAATGAGAAAATACTATTTTACATATTAAATTAGGAAATCTTTTTTAAAAAATGGAGCAATTTTCCTAAGGTAAAAATGGCCAAATTGCCCAATATTAAAACTCTATCATTTTAATTCTAAAACAAGGAACCATAATTGTTAAAACTCTGGAAGTGAAATGTTGAAGGGGTAGAGAGCTTTTCTAGTATACAGGAGGCCCTGGGTTTAACCCGAACCCTATGAACCCTACCCCTAACCTTTGCCCCCAGTACAGCTAAAGGAAGATTCTAGGCTCAGATAGTCTCAAATGATGAATAATCTTTTGCTGTGATATTTAACTCAGTTTGCTAGCATTTTATTAAAAATACTTGCATCCATGTCTGTCAGGAAGATCAGCCTGTTATTTTCTTTTCTATGTGGTATTGAAACAGAGTTAGTATCAACTCTATGTGAGCATGACCTCTTTCAGGGAATACTTGCTAGGTTGTTGGATTATCTTGATACCAAAGACACAGACTGTTCAAACAGAAAACAGTAGAGCAATGTACATAGAACAATTCTAAAAAACAGTTTAACCACTTATAAAAGGAAATACACATCACAAGCTAACTTGCTTTGTGCTGGACATATAATTCTGGGGTGTTATCTACTATAGTAACAGGTAAAGATTTTAAAAACTCACCCTATTTTGAATTCTCTAGATAGCATTGCATGTGCATGAGTTCTCTGCCTTTACAAAACATTTAGTGACAATGCCACATGCTGGGAAGGATGTGGAGGAATGCCACTCATCCATGGTTAGAGGACATTTAAAATAGTACCACTCTGGAAGCTGGGCAGCTTCTTAAGAAAGAACATGTAAATACCAGCAACTGTATTCCTGGATATTTATCTAAACACATGAAAATGGAAGCCTATAACAAAGTTGATATATGTATTGATGTGGTATCATTTTCTTGATTTTGAAATTATATGGCTGCTACAGAACATGTAACTTTGAGGGAGACCATGTGAGGGTAAAGGAGGCTTCTCTCTATTGTTTACATTGACTCTAATAATTTTCAAATAAGAAGCTGACTATTACTTAAAAGAGTTCAGCCTCCAGATCCAGGACTCATTGATTCCTCATGTTGCCTCTGAGACATTTCTTCCAGAGCATTCTTGCTTCAAGCAGTTTGTAGATGTCTGTATCTCCCTTCCTATTTAAAAACAAATCAACAATCATTTCTTCTTCAGCCTTTCCTGGGTATTTTAGGAACAAAACCTGAGGCCTTAACTGGGATATTGATCAAATACTAAGGTCAAAATGGTATATATTATACACAGTGCATGTAAATGCGGAAGAGAGAAAGAGCTTCCATTAGTGCAGATGCAGCCATTAAACCTGAGCAACAGAAGCTCAGCACTTTCAGTCTGTAGGGGATAGAGATTTGATTATTTCAGGTCTAGCAACATAAAACTAAAAGACACCATACACACTACCCATTCATTGGAGCTAAAGAAAAAATTGTAAAGACAAAATATCAAAACCAGAAAAATCTCCAAAGGCCTTCAAAAGACACCATTCTACTGATTTCATGTTCTTGAAATCCAAAAGAAAGCGGACAAGTTTGGGTGGGGGTAATAACTAGAGCTTTCTGAACAAAGACTTGAATCTGTGTCCTGAAGCAGCAGTCTACACCTTCACTCCCACAATTATCCTGCTTGGGTACTGGCAGGGCCAGGACTGAGGAGAAAGAGAGGGGAGAGCTATATAGCTGAATGGCTGGCGGCATGTAGACTAGAAGGCCAAGATGACTATTCTCTAGACTTTCAACATGGATGGTAGAAAGCAATACAGAGCTGAAGATAGGAAGAAAATGCTTCCCAAGAAACAGACTACCTTTCTATTGTCACAAGCCCCAGTCCATCCTGTGCTCCAGGACACTGGTTGACTGTTACTAATCATTATCTGAACTAACAATTTAGGGCACAGATCGAAGAGGATATCTTTCTTAGTCAAGAGAACTAAACCTGGGAGTTACAGGAAGAACTCGCTATTTAGGGGTTCCTTCTTGTTCCCCTTGCCTTGATTGGAAGTTATTTGTCTGATATTCCAGGAGTCAAGTCTTTGATGTGTACGTAGCCTTAGATCAGTGTTTTTCAACTTTTCTAATGCTGCCTTTAATCACAGGTCCTCATGATGTGGTGACGCCCAATCATAAAATTATTTTGTTGCTACTTCATAACTGTAATTTTGCCACTGTTATGGATAATAATATACAAGTCTGTGTTTTCAGATGGTCTAAGGCAAGCCCTATGGAAGGGTTGTTTACCCTCTGAGAAGTTGCGGCCCACAGGTTGAGAACTGCTGTGGAAGAGTGTTCCTGCCTAGAGTAGGGTCTCAGGAACTACTTGCTGAATGGATCTGCAAGGTGCACTCAAGCTTAGATGACAAGCTTCCCTAGAACCTTCCTCAGGACTTTAGTTACTCGGTCAAGAGCTTCAGTGATTGTTTTACTGGAGTTCAGGTGAGCTTAGCAATGCATAATGTTATTCAACATTTGTGCCCATTTGAATAGGCTGTTTTGACACTATTCAAGAGCTGCAAAGCATATAATTACAGTTTTGTGGTAATAAACATGCTAATATTGGAAAATATCACTTTTAACTTTGCAAAGTTTAATTTATAAAACTACAAATGGATCTGGGGATGCAGCTTAGTAGAGTACCTGCCTAGTGTGCACAAAGCCCTAGGTGGGATTTAATCCCCAGCATTGCATAAAACAGATATGGTAGCACCTGCTGGAAATCCTGGTGTTTAGGAGGTGGAGGGAAGATGATCAGATGTTTAAGGCCATCCTTGACTACATAGCTAGCTTGAGGCCAGCCTAGTACTCATGTAACCTTGTCTCAAAAAAGTTTTTAAAAAATCTAAAGCTGGTGCCAAGAAATTGTAAACCTGCTGCTGGATGTGGAAAGGAAAACAGCCATTCTGAGAATGGGAGAGTAGCCACAGAATGCAGAAACTCCACTCAAGACTCCAAAGTTTGGGATCCAGATATTCCTAGAGGTACTATGCATAACAGCCCCAAATGTCCACTGATGTACGTGGCTAGACCAAATGTAGAAACAGTATCTACCTAGGGCAGAATTACTCAGCATTAGACAAAAATGGATTGGCAAGAGCTACACAAATGTTCCTCAGAAGCATTGTGTCAAGGAAAGGACCATATGGTGTGTAAATCTTGTAAATCTATGTCTGTTTGTTTTGCTTTTCTCTCTGTCTCTCTGACTCTCTCTCTCTCTTCTCTCTCTCTCTCTCTCTCTCTCTCTCTCTCTCTCTCTCTC
>NW_021620526.1:1839160-1850247 GCF_004785775.1 Grammomys surdaster
TCTCTCTCTCTCTCTCTCTCTCTCTCTCTCTCTCTCTCTCTCTCTCTTTTTGAGTTTGTAATATAATTACAATATTTCCTCCTTACCTCCCTCCAAATATTCTCATACATCCTTCCTTATTCTCTTTCAAATTCGTGGCCTTTTATTTTTATTAACTCTTGTGTGTTTTACACACACACACATACACACACATACCTACTAAATATATAAATATAACCTGCTTAGTCTGTATGTATAAAGTTACATGTGTATATATATATTTTTTTTCAGGGATGATAATTTGTTTTCATTTGTTTACTTGTTTTGTTTTTAGGTGCAGATTTCAAGATAGCGTTTCTCTGTGCAGCCCTGGCTGTCCTGGAACTCACAGAGATCCACCGACCTCTGCCTCCCCGGTGCTGGGATTAAAAGTTTGTGCCACCACCACCTGGCTTCCAATTGTTATTTTAAAAGATTTATTTATTTTTATTTTTAGTATCTGTGTTTTGCCTCCAAGAATGTGTACCATGTGCATGCCTGGTGCCCGCAGAGCCAGAAGAGATTGTCAGATCCCACAGAATCAGTTAGAGATGATTGTGAGTACATGTGGGTGCTCTGCCAGATCCTCTGCTGGAACAGCTGAGTCACCTCTCCAGCCCACTGTGATTCTATTTGTATGAAATGCCCAGAACAGGCAAATCCATAAACACATAAGGGTTGCCTATAGTACGGATTGCTGACAAATATAGGTTTCTTCTGGTGAAACTGTTCTTGATGTTCTTGATGGAATTGGGGGCATGATTGTCCATCTCTGAACACACTAAAACAGAGTTACATACTTTCAATGCATAAATTTATGGTGTGTGAGTTGTGTCCTGATAAAGTTCCTTTTATCAAGTTCAAATTATTATCACTCCTTACTCATTTTAGAAGGCTGTTCTTTGTAAAGAAATAATTAGGCAACATCTTTTATGGTTTTTGGAGGAAATGAGTGTTTATACCTTTCACGTTATGCCAGACTGATTCCCTTTGAATCTGGACACTGTCGTGCATTTGCTCAGTATTAGGCTGCTGAGACCACCATTCTGGAAAACCTTTTTTGGTGGCTAGGTGATCATGGAGTCACTTGCAAAACTGAGGCAGGATGCTAGCAGACACCTCTTACAGCTACTTTAAATGGTGCAGCTGCTATTTCACAGGGAACCCCAATGTCTGCACACTGGCTTTCAGGATTTCCTCATAGGACCCAAGTTAAAAATGCACACTCCTCGGGTGTGAAGTGTCACTCAGTAATAAATCAGGTCAGTACTGAAGCTTCCTGGCAAATACAATTACTCCATGGTCCCACCCTTTGGGCTCAGACTGCAGAATTCTGCTTCAAAGAACCAGAAATTGTATAAACCACCAAGTTCACTGAGAGCAAGCTGCTTCTCCAGCTGGTCATGATGGGAAAACTTACTTGACTCTAAAACTAAACAACACATGGTGACCACTCATCATGGCAAGCATAGAACAGTTTTCTGTAATTTGGGAACAGCAAGAAATGAGGGCAGACTAAGAGTACATTAAAGCAGCAACAATAACGCTGACTTTCTCACATTCTCTACACTAGCAGACCTAGCCTTCAAAGAAATGCAAGGTGGAGGTTTGCCAAAGTCACATTTCCTTAAAAATGAAAGCAATCATCGGGTGTGACTCCCATTATACTCTTATGTCATACACTTTCAGATATGCAATCGATCTTCGATTAGAACTGGCAATACGCTCTGGGCTGGAGCAGACACAGAGTTGGTCTGCTCCCGTCCTGTTGAGAAACTGAATCCTGAGTCATCCAGGAGCCACTGCACTCAGAGCAGCTGGTAAGAACTCCATCTCACTCCCTAAACCCCAGAGATAGATCTGGGAGCCAAGGACATCCAGGGCACAGCAGCTACCCAAACCCCGCCCCTCCAGAATTCCACTTCCCTTCTGCCCCTGCCTGGTCCTCTGGGCTGGAGCAGACACAGAGTTGGTCTGCTCCTGTCCTGTGGAGAAACTGAATCCTGAGTCATCCAGGAGCCACTGCACTCAGAGCAGCTGACACAGAGTCGGTCTGCTCCTGTCCTGTTGAGAAACTGAATCCTGAGTCATCCAGGAGCCACTGCACTCAGAGCAGCTGGAGCCACTGCACTCAGAGCAGCTGAAACTGAATCCTGAGTCATCGAGGACCCACTGCACTCAGAGCAGAAGGATTTCCAGATCCAAGAGGTGGCCTGAGTCCCAGGAGTTATTCCACCCAGGAGATTAGGAGCATAAGACCACAGAGACCTCTGGACTCTGAGGAGCTCTGCAATAAGCAAGATAACTGGAAATACAGACTCCAGTTTTACACAGTGAGGGCAGGTACCACTAGAGTTAACCAGATGGCGAAAGGCAAGCGCAAGAACATAAGCAACGGAAACCAAAGTTTCTTGGCATCATCAGTGCCCAATTCTCCCAATATAGCAAGCCCTGAACACCCCATCACACCTGAAAAGCAGGATTCAGAATTAAAATCACTTCTCATGATGATGATAGAGGATTATAAGAAGGAATTAAGTAACTCCCTTAAAGAAATACAGGAGAGTACAAGTAAACAGATAGAAGCCCTTAAAGAGGAATCACAGAAATCCCTTAAAGAAATGGAAGAAAACACAAAGAAGGAATTAAACAAAAACATTCAGGATCTGAAACTAGAAATAGAAACAATAAAGAAAGTTCAAAGGGAGACAACCATGGAGATAGAAAACCTAAGAAAGAGATCAGGAGTCACAGACGCAAGCATCACCAACCGAATACAAGAGATAGAAGAGAGAATCTCAAATGCAGAAGATACGGTGGAAAATATTGACACAGTTGTCAAAGAAAATGCAAAATGCAAAAAACTCCTAACTCAAAACATCCAGGAAATCCAGGACACAATGAGAATAACCTAAGGATAATAGGTATAGATGAGAATGAAGATTCCCAACTTAAAGGGCCAGTAAATATCTTCAACAAAATTATTGAGGAAAACTTCCCTAACCTAAAGAACAAGATGCCCATAAACATACAAGAAGCCTACAGAACACCAAATAGACTAGACCAGAAAAGAAATACCTCCCGTCACATAATAATCAAAACATCAGATGCACAAAACAAAGAAAAAATACTAAAAGCAGTAAGGGAAAAAGGTCAAGTAACATATAAAGGCAGACCTATAAGAATTACACCAGACTTCTCACCAGAGACTATAAAAGCCAGAAGAGCCTGGACTGACATCATACAGACACTAAGAGAACACAATTGCCAGCCCAGATTACTAGACCCAGCAAAACTCTCAATCACTATAGATGGTGAAACCAAGATATTCCATGACAAAACCAAATTTGCACAATATCGTCCCACAAACCCAGCACTTCAAAGGATAATTGATGGAAAATGCCAACACAAGGAGGGAAACTACAACCTAGGAAAAGCAAGTAAGTAATCTTCCAACAACCCCCAAAAAAGATACAAACATAACTTTACCTCTAATAAAAAAAATAACAGGAAGCAACAATCATTTTTCCTTAATATCTCTTAACATCAATGGTCTCAATTCCCCAATAAAAAGACGCAGACTATCAGACTGGATACACAAACAAGACCTAGAATTTTGCTGCATACAAGAAACGCACCTCAGTGACAAAGACAGACACTACCTCAGAATAAAAGGGTGGAAAACAATTTTTCAAGCCAATGGTCCCAAGAAACAAGCTGGAGTAGCCATTCTAATATCAAATAAAATCGACTTTCATCCAAAATTAATCAAAAAAAGATAAGGAAGGACACTTCATACTCATCAAAGGAAAAATCTACCAAGGTGAACTCTCAATTCTGAACATCTATGCTCCAAATGCAAGGGCACCTACATACATAAAAGAAACTTTACTAAAGCTCAAAACACACATTACACCTCACACAATAATAGTGGGGGATTTCAACACCCCACTGTCAGCAATGGACAGATCATGGAAACAGAAACTAAACAGAGACACTTTGAAATTAACAGAAGTTATGAACCAAATGGACTTAACAGACATCTATAGAACATTTCATCCTAAAACAAAAGAATATACCTTTTTCTCAGCACCTCATGGTACCTTCTCCAAAATAGACCATATAATTGGTCACAAAACAAGCCTCTACAGATACAAAAAGATTGAAATAATCCCTTGCATCTTATCAGATCACCACGGACTAAGACTGGTCTTTAATAATGACAAAAACAATGGAAAACCCACGTACACATGGAAACTGAACAACTCTCTACTCAATGATGACTTGGTCAAGGAAGAAATAAAGAAAGAAATAAAAGACTTTTTAGAATTCAATGAAAATGAGGACACATCATACCAAAACTTGTGGGACTCCATGAAGGCAGTGCTAAGAGGAAAACTCATAGCTCTAAGTGCCTACAAAAAGAAACTGGAAAGTGCACACACTAACAAGTTGACTGCACAACTAAAAGCTCTAGAACAAAAAGAAGCAAATACACCCAGGAGGAGTAGAAGGCAGGAAATAATCAAACTCAGGGCTGAAATCAACCAAATAGAAACAGAAAGAACAATACAAAATATCAATAAAACCAGGAGTTGGTTCTTTGAGAAAATCAACAAGATAGATAAACCCTTAGCCAGATTAACCAGAGGGCACAGAGATAGTATCCAAATTAATAAAATCAGAACTGAAAAGGGAGACATAACAACAGAAACTGAAGAAATTCAAAAAATCATCAGATCCTACTACAAAGGCCTATACTCAACAAAACTGGAAAACCTGGATGAAATGGACAATTTCCTAGACAGATACCAGGTACCGAAGTTAAACCAGGAGCAGATAAACCATCTAAATAGTCCCATAACCCCTCCGGAAATAGCAGCAGTCATCAAAAGCCTCCCCACTAAAAAAAACCCAGGACCAGATGGTTTTAGTGCTGAATTCTATCAGACCTTCAAGGAAGACCTAATACCAATTCTCTTCAAACTATTCCACAAAATAGAGACAGAAGGAACACTACCCAATTCGTTCTATGAAGCTACAATTACACTCATTCCCAAACCCCACAAGGACCCAACAAAGAAAGAGAACTTCAGACCAATCTCCCTTATGAACATCGATGCAAAAATACTCAATAAAATTCTAGCAAACCGAATCCAAGAACACATCAAAACAATCATCCATCATGATCAAGTAGGTTTTATCCCAGAAATGCAGGGATGGTTCAATATTCGGAAATCCATCAATGTAATCCACTATATAAACAAATTTAAAGAAAAAAACCACATGATCATCTCACTAGATGCTGAGAAAGCATTTGACAAAATTCAACATCCCTTCATGATAAAAGTCTTGGAAAGATCAGGAATTCAAGGCCCCTACCTAAACATAGTAAAAGCAATTTACAGCAAACCAGTAGCCAACATCAAGCTAAATGGAGAGAAACTTGAAGCAATCCCACTAAGATCAGGGACTAGACAAGGTTGCCCACTCTCCCCCTACCTATTCAATATAGTACTGGAAGTCTTAGCCAGAGCAATTAGACAGCAAAAAGAAGTCAAAGGGATACAAATAGGAAAGGAAGAAGTCAAAATATCACTATTTGCAGATGATATGATAGTATACTTAAGTGACCCCCAAACTTCCACCAGAGAACTCCTAAACCTGATAAACAACTTCAGCAAAGTGGCTGGTTATAAAATCAACTCAAACAAATCAGTAGCCTTCCTCTACATGAAAGATAAACAGACTGAAAAAGAAATTAGGGAAATGACACCCTTCACAATAGTTGCAAATAATATAAAATACCTTGGTGTGAATCTAACCAAGCAAGTGAAAGACCTGTATGACAAGAACTTCAAGTCTCTGAAGAAAGAAATTGAAGAAGATTTCAGAAGATGGAAAGATCTCCCATGCTCATGGATTGGCAGGATTAATATAATAAAAATGGCCATCTTGCCAAAAGCAATCTACAGATTCAATGCAATCCCCATTAAAATCCCAACTCAATTCTTCACAGAGTTAGAAAAGGAAATTCTCAAATTCACATGGAATAACAAAAAACCCAGGATAGCGAAAACTATTCTCATCAATAAAAGAACTTCTGGAGGAATTACCATCCCTGACCTCAAGCTGTGCTACAGAGCAATAGTGATAAAAACTACCTGGTATTGGTACAGAGACAGGCAGAAAGATCAATGGAATAGAATTGAAGACCCAGAAATGAACCCACACTCCTATGGTCACTTGATCTTTGACAAAGGAGCTAAAACTGTCCAGTGGAAAAAGGACAGCATTTTCAACAAATGGTGCTGGTTCAACTGGAAGACAACATGTAGAAGAATGAAAATTGATCCATTCTTATCCCCTTGTACAAAGCTCAAGTCTATGTGGATAAAGGACCTCCACATAAAACCAGATACACTGAAACTAATAGAAGAGAAGGTGGGGAAAAGCCTCGAATACTTGGGCACAGGGGAAAAGTTCCTGAACAGAACTCCAATGGCATATGCTCTAAGATCGAGAATTGACAAATGGGACTTCATAAAATTGCAAAGTTTCTGTAAGGCAAAGGACACTGTCAATAGGACAAAACGACAACCAACAAATTGGGAAAAGATCTTTACCAATCCTTCATCTGATAGAGGGCTAATATCCAATATATACAAAGAACTCAAGAAATTAGACTCCAGACAATCAAATTACCCTATTAAAAAATGGGGTATAGAGCTTAACAAAGAATTTTCAACGGAGGAAACTCGAATGGCCGAGAAGCATCTAAAGAAATGTTCAGCATCCTTAGTCGTCAGGGAAATGCAAATCAAAACAACCCTGAGATTCCATCTCACACCAGTCAGAATGGCTAAGATTAAAAACTCAGGTGATAGTAGATGCTGGTGAGGGTGTGGAGAAAGAGGAACACTCCTCCATTGTTGGTGGGACTGCAAGATGGTGCAACCACTTTGGAAATCAGTGTGGCAGTTCCTCAGAAAATTGGACATAGCATTACCCGAGGATCCAGCTATACCACTCCTAGGCATATACCCAGAAGATGCTCGAACATATAACAAGGACATATGCTCAACTATGTTCATAGCAGCCTTATTTATAATAGCCAGGAGCTGGAAAGAACCCAGATGTCCTTCAACTGAGGAATGGATTCAAAAAATGTGGTATATTTACACAATGGAGTATTACTCAGCTATTAAAAACAATGAATTCGAGAGGTTCCTTGGTAAATGGATGGAACTAGAAATTATCATCCTGAGTGAGGTAAGCCAATCACAAAAGAAGACACATGGTATTCACTCACTGATTATTGGATATTAGCCTAGAACCTTGAAATGCCCAAGATGCAACTCACAGGCCACATGAAGCTCATGAAGAAGGAAGACCAAGTGAGGGTGATTCGGTCCTTCTTAGAAGGAGCAACAAAATACTCAAGGGAGCAAATATGGAGACAAAGTGAGGGACAGAAACTGAAGGAGGGGCCATCTCAAGACCACCCCACCTCAGTATCTATCCCATGTGCAATCACCAAAGGTAGATGCTGATGTGGAAGACAGGAAGTGCATGCTGATAAGAGCCTGATATGGATATCTCCTCAGAGGCCTTCAAGAGTCAGACATATTCAGAGGCAGATGCTCACAACTAGCCATTGAACTGATCATTGGGTTCTCAATAGAGGAGTTAGAGTGAAGACTGAAGGAGCTGAAAGGGTTTGTGGCACCATGAGGAGAGCAACAATACCAACCAACCACAGCTCCCAGGGTCTAAACCACCAGCCTGGGAGCACTTAGGGGGGGATCCAGGGCTTCAGCTGAATATGTAAAAGTGGAGGGCCCTGCTGGGCATAGGTGGAAGAAGAGAACCTTGACCTCATGAAGGCTGGATGCCCCAGGGGGTGGGAATTTTGAGGGTGGGGAGGTGGGAGTGGGGGGGTGTAGATAGAGGTTACATCCACAGAGAAGGAGGAGGGGCGAGGGGATTGGGGGTTCCGAGGGGGTGGTGGGGGATGGGGTAAGGGGACAACATAGGAAATGTAAATAAATCATCCAATAAAAAAAAAAAAAAAAGAACTGGCAATACGTATTAGAGGGCCTGGCAACATATGAGCTTGCTTCCATTGCAATAAAAGTCCACTTATTTAGTTCTTCTAAGTTTTTCTGTAGCTGGTTACCAAAGTTAGGGTTGTGTTGGGAGGTATTAGGAAACCGTTTCGGTCTCTTCTGTATACTGTGCCACTAATTAACTGAATTATACACATAGATGCACATAGACATATTGGCATGAATTCTCTGACACTAAATTCTACAGGACCTGGGGAAAGAGTCCTTCTTTGGGCTTGAGGTCACTCCTTTTAGTGATGGTGAATATCTGATCATTCTGGCTGCCCATGCAGGTGGACTTGCTGCTCAGTCGTCTAGTAGTCTTTCAGCTGACCAGCAAAGGAAACAGGAACAATATCTAGTTTCTGGTCTAGTCTTTATGCCCTTATTTATTGATTAGCTATGGTCCCAAAGGCTTTTATCTTTCTGGCAATGAATTTCTAACAATATTACATAACAGTATTAAAGTAGACTTTTCATATAGGATTAACTGGAAATGCTGAAGAAGAAAGAAGCAAAGTGTTGGAAATTGTTTGATTTTGTAGAGATTTCAGCAGGCAATCACCTCTGACTGTTGAAACAGTTTGTAGACACATCACAGTGGAGGTCAGATGTCAATCAGAACAGCAGGCAAAGGCAAGCATGTACACTTGATAAGAGATTAAGCATGAGCCTTGGAGCCAAGAGACTTCGGGCCACAGATCTTCAAGTCACTTGTCTTTTGGAGGTCTTGGAATCCTCTCCTGCAAAATGGGGCTGATTTTCTTTGCTTTGTCCCTTCATAAGGTATGTGTGCATGCACAAGACCTTTAAATCTGAAAGCTCTACTTGGGTAGAGAGGTGCTGTGTTTATAGCAGGTATAGGTGAAGGACAGTCCTTTCCTGCAATGCTTTTAACAGGATCAAGCAGCTGAACTGAATGGACTGGATCTTGCTTTACCTTCTCATTTGAATGTAAAACTTAGAATCCTAAAGTCTTAATATTGGAAGTAAAAACAGACGCTAAAATCCACAACACCTCTTCTTCTTGTACAGTTTGGCAAAGCAACACAGAAACATTTTTGCGATCACATGGACAATAAGTGTTGACTGTAAAAGTCAGATTCACTGAATCCCAAGTCAGGCCCAGTGTCATCAGGTTTTAATTGAAGACAGACACTAGGTGCAGTAGTACTTCCTTGGCTCTTCCTTCTGAAATGCCCTCAACACAAATAATCCACAAGGCAACCTTCCATGCTGCCTGGGATCTGTAGGCTTCATAGAGGTTGCAACATCTTGCCAAGGTTTCACTGCTTTAAGTTTCATTTTCTCTTGGTATACTAATGAGCTTGGCCTGGAGAACACTGCAACTTTTTTCAGCTGGCACCATTTCTGCATCAGTGACTGGCTTTCCTCTGTGGTCATCTACTTATTATGCTTTCCAAGATAGAGTGCATAAACTCCATTTCAGAGTCTGCTGATAGTATCATAGACTAACTTCAGATCTCCAGTGGAGTTTAAGGGGGGAATATAAGGCCCCTCTCTCCACATTAAAGTAAACACTAGTGACATTCCTAATCAACTCTAATTTACAGAAAATCCAGGGTATCAAAACCCTGTATCTATTAGAAAACTGATCACCAATGATTACTCATTCTCAGAGCCCAAAAAAGTAGGACATGGCTGGAACTAGAGAGAGAAGTGGGGTGGGTGTCAGAAGTTCATTGTCACTGGACATTGAGAAGAAGTGCCTCAATAGTTCTTCTGTATCTGCTCTTCAATTATAATGTGTTAGGTCCAACAAAGAAGACAACTTAAGAAAATGGATAAAGGCAGAAGGGTGCTTAATAAACAGCTCAAACTGGCCATGCATTAGAAGTATCCAAGCAGTCATTTAATAGCAACAATAAAAAACCTCAACTATTAGGAAAGAGAAGATCTGCAGAGTTCCTAGTAAGCAGGCCTCCCTTAAGACAGATTGTGAGTAAAGAGAAGATCTTTTTAGTACTAGCTCTAAAGTCCTGTCTGATAGGAGAAAATGTGCTTTAGTATCGGTCATGATGAAATCAATTCTTTTCATTCTTGGACTACCTCCTTGGAAATATTTTAGATATTTTCCAAATGAAAGAAAACAGTCAAGGATGCTACCCATAGATTCTAAGGAACCAATCTAATTTTCAAGATGATTTCTTTATTGCAAGTTGGCAACAATGACTCCAGTTTGGAACGAAAGTGGGAGAAATGCTGTGCATGGCAGACATGGTTCCCAGACAGTTTACTTCAAGAAGACAGCCAACAAAGCACACACAAGCAGGCATTCAAGATAAAGGCGATTTTATAGGCAGTCATTCAGCTGCTCAGCATGATTAACAGGCAAGACAAGGGCTTTGCACACAGCTTGCTTTTAGCTCCTGAAAGAGCTGGGAGGGAGAGCTGATAAGAGCGCTTTCAGTAGGCTACCCTGGTTGACAGCAAGTGCTGATTTTCCTTAACTTCTATTGCCTGCTCTATGTCAAGTTCACAGATTTATTAAGCATGAAGTTCCACCACTGCCATCTAGCCCATGCAAAGCAGAAGCTGCTGAATCCCAAGCAGATTGTAGATGCAACTCACTTGACCTCTGGGTCCAAACAACTTCATCCAGTAAGCCAAGTGCTAATACTGGGACAAATAATACATCTTGTTTTTATCAAGCCTCCCGTTTCTGAGTCAGAAGGAAAACATGTTGGTTACAGTGTTTGTCAGTGTGCTAGCTCATAAGGAAGAGGAAACTTGGGGAAAGTAACCAAAGTCCTGTTTCAGGCTTCTTGCATACAGCTCAGTTATCCTCTGTCAGCTCTGTTTTTTGGAAGAAACAACCTAAACTGCTAGAAAGGTCTGTCAGTTGTCAAATCTTTTTGTTTGTTTTACATTTGTCTGTCAGTCTATATGTTCACACACACACACACACACACACACACACACACACACACACACACACAC
>NW_021620526.1:1850257-1855257 GCF_004785775.1 Grammomys surdaster
CACACACACACACACACACACACACACACACACACACACACACACACCCGCATACCCCAAAGCATGGGTGTAGAGATCATAGAATAACTTGGAGGAGTCAGGTCTCTCCTTCTTCCATGTGGGTTTCAGGCTCAAATTGAGGTCAGTTAGCTTGGAAGGAAGTGCATATATAGATTTGCCATCTCTCTTCTTCCCCTCAATGCTAAACTTTTTGAAATTGCAACATGGCATTACTATCTACAAAGTTCATGTTCTTAGACATCTTTTTCTTTTTTTATCTTTTGAAAACTCTGTTCAGATCAATACTCCATTTTTAAATCTAATCATTTGTTTTCTTGACTGTTTTTTGAGTTCTTTTTATATTGTAGATCTTAATTCTCTAACAGATGTACACCTCTCCCACTTTGTAGGCTTTTCTTCACTTGATTCATTCCTTTGTGCTTTACTTTTATGAGGTCCTATTTATCAATTGTTGGCTTTAATTATTCCTATTCAGAAAGCCCTTTCCTATACCACTGTCTTGTAGAGTCCTGCTTGTATTTTCTTCTAACAGTTTCAGATTTCAAATTTAGATCTTTAAGATGGGGGTTGAATTTCATCCTTTTACATGTGGACATCCAGTTGTCCCAGCACCATTTGTTGAAGAGGCCGTTTTTTTCTCCAGTGTGTATTTTTGGCCTCTTTGTCAACTATAAGAACGTTGTTTAGCTCTTTGACTTTGTTCCATTTGTCCGTGTGTCTGTTTTGTGCTAGAACCATGGTGGTTTTATTAATGCAGCTTGAAACCTTGTGTACTAATCCCTCCAGCATTGATTGCTCCTTTGCTCAGGGTTGCTTTGGATATCTGCATTTTGGTATGGTTCCATATGAATTTTAGGACTTTTTGTATCTGTTAAGAATATTGTGGAGACTTGATTGTGATTGTATTGAATACATAATGTCCTTTAGGTAGAATGGTCATCTTCATAATATTAATTCTAGAGCATGGGGACTCTTTTGATGTAGAGGCTTCCTCAATCTCATTCTTTTGTGATTAAAATATTCACTACAAACGACTTAGTTGTGAATGGGAGTGTTTCCCCAATCTCATTCTTAATGTATTTGCTATTAGTATTTAGAAAGGCTACAAGTGGTTTTTGAATCCTCAGTTTACTGAAAGTGTGGAACATTTCTAGAAGTTTTTTGGCAGAATTTTGGGGCTCTCTTATCATACCATCTGCAAATAAGGATAATTTAACATCTTTTCTTATTTTTATCCTGTAGTTTCCCCCTCTTTTAAAATCTTACTTAAATTTTAAAATATTGACTTCTTTTAGTTTATGTGTATGAGTATTTTCCCTGCATAGATGCATGTGCATTGCATACATGCCTGACAGCTACAAAAATTCAGAAGAGAGTGTCAGATCCTCTGATACTGAAGTTAAAGAAGGTTATGAGCCACCATGTGGGTTCTGTTATCTGAAGCCTGGTCATCTTTTTAGAGCAACAAAGGCTCTTAACCACTGAACCACGTCCACAACTTCCTCATTTTCTTCTCTCATCTTATTGTTTGAGCTTTTGAGCTCAATATTGGAAAATAGTGTGTGTAGCAGAGTGAGACATGGACAGCTTTGTCTTGTTCTTGATTTTAATGATGTTTCTTTGAATTTTATCAATTTAACAAAATGTTGGCTGTAGGTTTGTCATCTATTGCTGTTATTTTCTTGAGGCTTGTTCCCTCCAGACTTGCTCTATCTAGGACTTTTGTCATTAAGGCAAATTTATCAAAACCTTTTTTCTGCATATGTTGAGATGATTGTATGATATTTGTATTTAAGTTCACTTATATGACTCATTACATTTATTGACTTACATATGTTGAACCATCCCTGCTGTTAGGATAAAGTCATGGTGGATGATCTTTTGATATATGCTTGCATTCTGCTCGTGTAAATATTTTATTTATCAAAGATTTTTGTATCTATGTTCATCAGGGATCTGGTCTCTCTCTCTCTCTCTCTCTCTCTCTCTCTCTCTCTCTCTCTCTCTCTCTCTCTCCCTCCCTCTCTCTCTCTCTCTCTCTCTCTCTCTCTCTCTCTCTCTCTCTCTCTCACCTTGCTTTGTTATTAGAGTAAAGGAGTTGCTATGAGTGGAAGGAGTTGGGAAGTGTTCCTTCTGTTTCTTTTTCTTTCTTTTCTTTTTTTTGTTTTTTTAATGTTTTTTTTTTGTCTGTTTGTTTTTGTTTTTTCAAGACAGGGTTTCTCTGTGTATCTCTGGCTGTCCTGGAACTCACTCTGTAGACCAGGCTGGCCTGGAACTCAGAAATCCACCTGCCTCTGCCTCCCAAGTGCTGGGATTAAAGGTGTGTGCCACCACTGCCTGGCTCTTTTTTCTTTTATTCAGGTTTTTGGGTTTTTTTTTTTTTTTGAGTAAGTTAAGATGTATTGGTTATAAATGTTCTTTGAAAGTCTGGTAGAGAGGCCTGTAAGGCTTTTTAAATCACTGTTTCAGTCTCCTTTGTTGATCTCCTCTTGGCTGAATTTAAGTACTTTGAACAAATCTCGAAATTCTTCCATTTCTTTTAAATTTTCAGTTTAACAGATTACAGATTTTTTTAAAAAAAAAAAACCCTTACAATTTTCTGAATTTATGTAGTAACTATTATAATTATTCTCTGTTCATCTCCAATTCTTTTAATTTGGGTTCTTCCTTTTCTGTCTTTTGTCTAATTGGGCCAATGGCTTATCAATATTGTTTATCTTCTTAAAGAACCAGCTCTTAGAGTTATTGATTCTTTGTACTTTTTTGTTTTTATTTAATTAATTTCTATTTTTTTATTATTTCCTTCCATCTACTGGATTTGGTATGTTTTTGTTTTCCCAAATTCTTTTTTATTGAATATTTTATTTATTTACATTTCAGATACCATCCCCTTTCCCCATTTCCCCTCCCTAGAAAACTCCTATCCCACCCCCCTTCCTTCTTTTTGCTTTATACCATTTTAGTTACATGCAAGTATTAAGGTCAGTTCTAGGTTGAGGAACTAACAATACAATAGATGCAAATAGTCAAGGAGCAAGCAAGACAATAGACATAAATAGTCCAAGAACAAGCAAAGCAATAAACAAAGTTCTGTGAACACCCCTGTGATCACTATTTCTAAGGGCTTATCAGAATGACCAAAATATCTGAGCCTACTTCCTTGTCCTAGCCCAAAGGCGTTTCCATGTCTGAAGCCTACTTCCTTGTTCTAGCCTAAAATTTAGACTCCTGCCTGAAATTACTTCTTTGTTTTTCCGAATTCTTGAGTTGCATTATTAAATTACTTATTTGTGCTTAAGTTGGCTAGTGTTTTGTGAACTTCACACAACCTAGAGTCATTCCGGAAGAGGGAACCTCAGTTGAGAAGATGCTTCTCTGAGTTGGCCTATGGGATATTTTTTATTATTATTATTAATCGATGTGGGATGTCCCAGCTCATTAGGGCTGTTGCCAGCACTTGGTCAGGTTTTAAAAAATCAAGCTAAGTGTCACAAAGAGCAAGCCAATAAGAAACACTCCTCCATGTTTTTTGAATCAGTTCCTATCTTTAGGTGATCCTGACTTCTTTCAGTGATGGACTGTGATGTGGAACTGTAAGCTTAAATAAATATGTTTTTTCAACATAACTTGCTTGGTCATAATATTTCTCATTTTGATGTGGCCCAGTGGTTTTATAAAGTTGTGTTTTCATTTTCATTTATTTGTAGGAATGTTTTTTATTTGCTTCTGATATTTTTCTTTGCTCCAGTCATCATTCAGTAATGAGTTGTTTATTCTCCATGAGTTTGTCTATTTACTGGACATTTGTTTGCTGTAATTTTAAGTTTTTTGCATTATGATCAGATGAGGTACATTGAGTTATTTCAGTTTCTCAGATTTCTTAAAGATTCATTTTGTGTGTCAGGGTGTGGTCTAGGGAAGCATCTGAGTGCTGCTGAGTGGACTGTGTATTCTTTGGTCTTTGAGTGGAATATCCTATAGATACTTATTAAGTCTGTTTGATGTCATTTAATTCTAGTGTTTCTATATTTATTTATTTTTTGTCCAGATTAACCATCTATTGGAGAAAGTGGAGTATTGAAATCACCTACTATTAACAGGTCTTTAATTTCAGTAGTATGCTTTATATGAAATTGGTGCACCAGAGTTTGGTGTATGCTTAGGAAGAGCTACATCTTAAAGGTCCCCTCAATTAGAATGAAGTGTCTGTCTTTATCTATTCAAATTAGTTTTAGTTTAAAACTCTATTTTGTCAAATATTAGAATAGCAACAATTGCTTGCTTCTTGGCCCTATTTCCTTAGAATATGTTTTCCCCATCCTTTAAATTTAAGATAGCTCCTATCTTTCAAAATGATGAATTACTTGTAGGCAACAGGAAGATGGGTTTTGTTTCTTAGTCCATTCAACTAACATGTATCTTAAAGTCATTATTGAAGTTTGATAGTTCTGTTCTTAGTTCTACTTTGTGTTTCAATAATTTTATCTTCATTTATTTGATTTCTATAGTCTTTTGGCTATATTCCTCTTCAGTACAAAGTATTGCTTTTAGTATTCTCTGAAAGGCTGGTTCGATTGATGACTTCTTTTAGTCTGTTCCTATAATGGCATTTTTTTCTATTTCCCTCAACTACAGCAGATGTTTTTGCTGAGTACAGTAGTGTAGTTGACATATGAGATGTTTTAGAAAGTGGAGTACATTGCTCTACACTCTTCTAGCTTTTTAAGGTTTCATTGAGAATTCAGCAGTTACTCTAATGGGTTTTCCTTTATATGTGACTTGTGCTGTTTTCTCTTTCTCTCTCTCCTTTCCTCTGTTCCTCCCTCCTTCTTTCCTTCTTTCTTTACCTTTCAATATTCTATCTTTGTTTTGTATGTTTAATATTTTGACTATATATGTTATAAGGAATTTCTTTTCTGATCTTGTCTGTTTTGTGTTCTGTGTGCTTCTTGTATCTGTATGTGTGTGTCTTTCCTTAA
>NW_021620526.1:1857000-1871929 GCF_004785775.1 Grammomys surdaster
TATATATATATATATATATATATATATATATATATGAATGAAGTTGAAGCTGCTGTTTGAGAGTATGTCTACTGAGTAGTCCTTAGGCAATGAAAGTTATAGGGGTTAGCCTAAACATCTAGAAAGGCAAATAAGAACTTTACCTTCCATTAAGAAGTTTTACAGCTCTTGGGACATATGGCAATATACTCAGATGAATCAGAAATAAATGACTTGAAGGCTTGATATTCAGTAGGCAACAGATATTCTGCTTACAGGATCTTACATTAAAATACTACTTGAGGTAGAAATACTTGGGATTGGGGTAAACCCTCTAAAGTACCTCTGATATCTATCTACCTTGGCAATGTGACTGATGTTAAACCTAAGCACCACATTTTAACTACTGCAAAGCAATAGTTGCAGTTGAATGCCTAATAGGTAACAGTTGACATCACAGCTTACTACTGTGATGGCAGTAGCACTGCCAGGCTCAGCTCACTACTGAATCATAACAAGATGACTGTCATCTTGGAGCCTCTACTTTATTCCCAAGCTACCTTTCTTCCAATTACATGAGCAGACTGGTCCAGGACCCACATACAAAATTTGCCATTTATTCCTATTACATTTCCTATGACAATTCTAAGCTCATCAAGATCTCTTTCCATGTCAATTCCATGCTTCAGGGAATTACTTGCTTTCTGGCTCCAAGTCAGGGACAAGTCTGGTAAGACTGCTTTCTAAATCCTCATTTGGATCATTGAGAAAAAGAGAAGCAGGCCCCAAGGGATTCCTACGACCAGCCTCTAGACTTCTTTCTCTGAGGGAGGATATTAATCCATTATCCATGGCCTCTGGATTGAATCCTTTAATTGGTTACAGAATCACATAACTGAGCTGTATATGAGGATTTCATGACAGATTCTGCCAAGTGCCTTGCTGAGGTCCAAAAACTCTTGCCTGCTTTTCTCTGATCTACCTGCCTGCCTGTGAGCTTTATCAGAATGAAGGATATTATTTTATCTCAGCCAGAGACTCTGATCCCTTGCATTTTCAGTTCCACTTTTGACTGATATCCTTTTAAAGACCCCATTCACCATTCCTTTAAATGTACACTGTAGGGTCTAGAATGTTTTCTGTAACACTTATCAAGCAAACTATAGCTACATAGGATATCCTGTTAAAGGAATCTTCCACCTAGAAATTTATAAGTGCTTGTCCATATGGTGATCTAAATGATTCTTTTTCTGTAGTTCTGTATGATTCTTTAAATCTTTATGCTAAAGGTTCAGAATCTTGTTAGGAAATACTTTCTTTCCCCCAATGTGCTGGCCTGCCTCTTGTTGTGGCTGTCAATGGCCAAGCAGACTTCTCACAATAGTATTATTCATTCCAGACTTCTGTCACTTGCAAATAGAAGATCATTTCTACAGCACTAACTGTACAATGCTCTCACCGCAGAAGGGGGAAACTCAGGACGTACTATGTAAAGGAAGGCAATTGAGCCCACTGAATTATCAGTAAACAAAACAGCATTCTGAATTACTTCTCATAGTCTTTGAATGGGTAGAAGAATTGATGTGATTTCCATAGTAATTTGAAGTGTAGGAACAAGCAAGAAAATACTTCTAGCTCTTCAAAGTCAGCTTTTTGATGTCTCAGGTGACTGAGTGATAGTTATGATTGGAATAAAACATTACAGTATTCACCTTAGCTTAATAAACAAACACATGGGGTATTTGAGAAAGTGAGACTAAGTGTGAGGTAAAGGAAAGAGAATAAAAAAATGGCTGTGAAATCACATGATGGCACAAAGTTGCCATCTAAGTTCATCAAGACATGTGGAGTCCCCTGGGTTGAGCTTGAAATGCCAACATAATGTCTAGTTGGGCTAGTGAAAGAATTGGCCAGAAAACACCAATAGTGTGGTGCTGGGAGGAGCTATTTGAGAAGATGAGTCTATCTTCAGGGATGTAAGAAGAGAGTCACTTACAGGTAGAGGACACCAAGAATGAGAATGTTGCTAAGTGACTATTGGGGAGAGTGTCAGATGGCTACTCTCTAGTTAAGAATGGAATTGTGGAGAGAAATGAAATTGTTCCTTCTCAGGCTGGGAAGATGGTAGAAGGTAAAGATCCTGCCGTGCAAGTATGACCTGAGTTTGGATTCTCAGAGCCCATGTAAATGCCAGGCATGGTGACATCTGCATGTAATCTCAGAGCTGTAGAGGCAGCCACAAGAGTATTTATTATGGGGTCAGATGTGGTGACAATGCCTTTAATTCTAGCAATTGGGAGGCAGAGGCAGGTGTATTTCTATGAGGTTGAAGCCAGTATGTTCAACTCAGTGAATTCCAGGACAGCCAAGGGTACATAGTGAGATCATGTCTTTAAAAAAGGACATCCTCAAACAGACCTGCTAGTCACTCTAGGTGAATGGGTGAGTTCCAAGTTAAATGTGAAACTCTTAAAAAAAAAGAAGAATAAAAAAGAATGAGCTTGGACTAGCTAATTGGCTGCATGTGAATTTTACCACAAGCAAGGTTTCTTGATGATTGTACTAGTTCCATTCCTATCTCCTTATTGCTTTTGGATAATCATTATATTAACTCAAGTCCTCTTATGTCTCTTCAGTGCCCTTTTGTAGGCATGAAGCATGGAATAGGGTCAAACTCTATACAATGTGAGATCAGATCTCATCAGCCTGGTGTGCCCACAGTTGTTAAGCTTAGAAAAGTGAGTCCTCACTTGTCTCAAGTCAAGATATTAAGACAGGCCAATCTATGTCTACCTGCTGCTGGACAGCCAGCCAGTGTCTCAATCCAAATGAGTGGCATATTACAAAGGTGAGGACAAGCTCATGCCTGGAGAATGATAATGCTGCCTCCCTGCAAGGCAAGGAAAAGATGCACTGCAGCATCCCACACTGCATGAAAACCAACACCATTCAGTGGAATGGAATCATGGGTGAACATCTGATGTTGCTTGCAGTTACATATGCTTATACATGATGGAGGCAGGAAAAACAGTTGACAGTGGAAAGCAGCAGACCCAATTGGCTGGAGACTGGAAAGATAGTCTAGATACATTTGAAACTAGCTTGTGCAACTCAATGTCAGTGACAGAATAAAGCTCTGCCCCAGGATTTACTCCCCCACACTGGCCCTGAAATTCTAGCCCCTCAGCACTTCCATTTGCAGACATAAACATCTACTTATGAGTTTAGAAAACACCATGTAAGCCAACATTCAGATTCAAGTAATGCTAATAGGTCTGCATAATCAGTAAATTAATTTTCCTCCTCTGTGCCTTTGCAATATTTTCCAGAAAGAATGCACTGGAGTCTCACAGATAAAAGTAGACATGGAAGTAAGTTACATAGAAATATTGGATTCTGAGTAAAATATGCCTCACTCTTCAGATAAGAGAGCAGGGATGGTTTTTCTTTATCTGAAAACAGATCCTTTTGTAGAGCTGGAGAAATGGAAGTAATTATCAATAACAGAGAACATTAATCAAGAAAAATCTGTTCTTTCTTGTTCCAAATCTTCGTAGATGGAAAAGCCAATAGAGGGCAAAGAGAATAAACTTTGACTACAAGAAATAGTTCTTTTTCTCTGAAACCCATCTGATTTTTCACATCTTCCCCAGATTTAGTATATGTTGTCACACCATTTTTTTTTTCATAAAAGCAGCACAGTCCTACGGCCCTAGCCTCAGCCATTCTCACCTAGTGATGTGCTGGTAAATGTTTAACAAGGGAATCAGCCACAAGGGGAAAAGATTGAAAGTGTTATTGCAGCACTTAATGCTTTCTGTTTTAAATATTCTTACTGTGATTGATCCTAGCTACCAACATGATGTCAAGCAGATTCTAGCCCCTCCCCAAAATATGTAGTAATGGATTTTCAGGAACCAGTAACAGCCAGTTGGAATGCATCACTGTTTCTCCCCAGTCTGTGCTCCCCACAGCACCTACTTTGGGATCATCTAGGTAGTGAATAGATAAATCACCAAAGAACAAGGAACACATGCTGCCCTTGGGTTTATAGGCTCTTAGTCACAGTATTGCCATTAACCTTTTAAATTGTTTATATGGTAACAGGATGTTTTACAAGTATTATTTTATTTAATCTGCATGCCACAGCTACAAGTTCAGTATAGTTATCATGATTTTACACAGGAAAAAAAAAACTGATGTCGAAAGAAGTTGTTGATTACTCACAATGATGTAGTAGTTCATTAGTTAGAGAGATAGCTCAACTGCCTTGATTAAGCTTTGGTAGTGAGGAGAATGCACAATGTTAAAAAAAATCATAGGGGCAATGATTTGATTTAGCTGACAAATCAGGGAAGAAAAAGGTCAATTAATCAAATGGGTTTCAATATTGTCTTAGCCAGTACTCTTATCTTTCATTCCATGGATAGAAAGCAAGGAATTCATTCACTTCAATGGGGAAAATTACATTTTTATTTTTGAAATAAAAATGCATATTTTAGGAATGCTAACTGAAGTATAGCATTTCTTCAATTATGAATGTTGGCAATAAAGTACAGAAATATTTATGGAACCTATGACTTTGTCACCAAGAGGAATTGCAGATATTTTTATTTTGCATCACACTCATAGCAGGAGTCTCTAAATATCATTACCTTGAAATTACAGTAATTATTAGGCCTACTGCTAGTCATATTTAATATGCTAAGAAGCACACAAGTTAATATACTGCAGATTTGTTTTGTTAATATGCTGATAGGTCTTTTGATCTAATTGGTATTCCTTGTTATCTCATTGTTTCATTTTATGCATTTTAAAATGTTTTCTTGAGAAGAGATCTCTAAGTTTCACAAACAACCCAATGACATCCATTGAACTACAGGGTAAAATCCCGTCATCTGTGAGTAATTTCTGTAGCACCCACTTACTGATCCTCTTCCCTTTTAGAAGGGCTGAGGACTAGCCATTGCCAATGCCACAAGGATCTTAGAATTGACAGCCCTGTCCCCTGCTTTCTCTCCATGCATAATGAACCTTTTGATATCCAATTATAAAGTATCTCCTGAGAGCTCTATGCCTGGTTTTTAGAAGGCTAGCATGCTTGTTTATTTAGGGTGGTTGGGCCCTTTTGGACAGAGGACATGCCTATGACTTATAATCATTGATGAACACTCCAACATTTTCCCCCAGTGAGACAGTTTGGGATCCATGAGTCAGTCCTTCCTGGGAAATGGCTGAGAGGGAGCTTTCAGCAATGGAAGTGAAGTAGAAGGAGAAAGAAAGGGAAGGGTAAGGGAGATGCTGAGTCAGACCACAACTACTCTTGTAGGGAATCCCAGGAGTCCTGGTCAATGGAAAAGGGGGCACTGTTCTGGTGTGTTGGACCTGGATCATGCCATAATGGCCGTTCTCTTCTGTCTATGTCTACCTTGGTGAAGCTCCAGGCCTTCATTTGAAGCCAAGATGAAAGGGCCCAAACTTGGTCAATGTTTGCCACAGAGAAACTCTAGAACAAATATACTACTATCTTGATGGAAAAATACTGAGAGAGTGGATCTTCCAGGGACCATGGGACCCATCTTTTCCTGGCATGAATATCAAGAAATCGTGAGCTCATGGATGCCTGATTTTTCAGAGCCTATGGAAATGAAACTACAGATTGAACTGGTGATTCCTGCATCAGACTGGAGGATCTTTTATGTGACGGAACCTAGGGCAGTGTGCCTTCCTTTCCCACCTTTGGATTTTATCTTGCTTAGGAAGAATTATTTTTCTCCCTTACCATTTCTGCTATTCCTTAACTTTATAGAAGGAAGCAAGACCTTTGCCCTTTCTGTGCCTAAGTGTCTTCTTCTGTAAAATGGTGACAATAAAAAAAAAGTCTACCCATCAAGCACTGTAGTGGTGGTGGTGGTAGGGAGAGCGTAAGGTGCAGGACATTGACAATAAAGAGACATTGACCTTACAAGGGTCAGCTGTTTGTCCTGATCTTCTCAGCAGGATTCCAAAAGTCCCTAGTACATATACTTGTCAAGAAAGTGTAGACTTGATAAACATTCAACACACTTTTCTTCCTTCCAGTATCCTCCTCTCATCCTATTGCTTTATATTCGAGAACAGCACAGAGAATAGCAGCAATGAGTACTCAGGTTCACAGAGTATGAGAGCAATTATGGAGGGATGTGTTTGTTGATGTGCGTCTCATGCTCTTACTAATCTTCCTTAGCATTTTCTTTATCAGGGCAGGGAAGTTCCCATTAAATGCTGTTAGTATAAGCTCTGGTTGACAGATACGGAAAATTTGATGTCTGTCCAGAGTCTTTCCTTTTGCAACTTAAAGGTAAGGATGAGGCCCTGAAGATGGGTTCAGGTTTTGACCCTTGGATGTACCTCAGATGCCACATAGGTTTAGTCTTATTCTAGATTTTGAGGGTAATTAAAGTCTGGGGGGAGCCACTGACACATATGGCAGAGCAGGCTCAAGAAAAGATGTCTTCTGGCCCCAAGTATTCTATTCTTCAGGGTCCCACATGATGTCATTTCCTAGGTACCTTCCCAACAAAGCCCCAAGAGTCTAATTCCTAACATAAGAATTCTTCTGTGGGTTGAAGGATTCTTTCATGAGGTATGGTGCCTTTTTGCTTCTCTACAACTCAGCTTTTTAAGGGATGATAAGAAAGGCATGAAGGGCCCTAGAATAAAGAAAGTGCTCTAAGGACAAAAATAGGTATCCTCACAACTGCCCTCTCCTGACTTATTCTGGGTCAAAGCCAAGTATATCCTGTCCCATTGCAATGGCTTTCCAGATTTGGGCAAGAGCATAGCCCTCTTGCCAAACTTCGGAGTCTAGGCACTGGCACACTGAACTGCCTGCCTGTTCAATTCCCAGGGTCTTCCAATATTCCAGTCAATAGCAAGGTTTCTAGACACTTGGCTGTCTCTCCCTTCTTTCAAGCATTCATGGCTCTCATGCCTCCCTTAAGAGCACCAATCTGACTGCACTTGAGGTTCTTTTATTCCCAATGCATTTATTTCCCACACCCAGTTGGGTCTTTACAAATCTCCTTTCCTTACATTATATTTAAGAATATAGGCCCAAGAACCACATACTAAGTTATTTCTGAATATATCCCAATGTATACTTCACTGTAGAATATACGTTAAAATTCATGAATCTCGGCCAATTCTCTAGAAAGACATGGGTTGTTAAAAATAAATAAATAAAAATAAAAACCACACACCAGTTTTGGAATGCACAATTCATTTGAAAAGCAATTTGGGAATTTCTCAACAAGTAAGGCATATACATTATGACCCAAATATTTTATTACTGAGTGTTTATCTAAAAGAGCTTAAAGAGAATGCTTGTAACACCTATGTTGATAGTAACTAAATTTTATAATTGTGAGGAAACTGGAGACAATTCAAATACCCATCAAAGGATTTATGATTAAGCAAACTGTGGTAGAATCTATTTATACAACAGAATACTACTCAGCAATAGAAAATACTTAGTAGCTGACATGCAGTGAATAGCACACACAGGTCTCTGTCATTACAACAAAGGAAGGAAGCCTGACAGAGCATCCCTATTTAACACTTGCATGTATAGAATCCTAGATAATACAAACTACAGATCAGAGCTGCCCAGAAATGATGGACACAGTCCAGAATTAGAAACTACAATGAACCACAAGAAAACTTTAATAGCTTTGTGGCTAAGGGATATATTCCTTATCTTGGCAATAGTGATCATGTATAAGTATCAAACCTAATCAAATTTTACTTTAAATATTTGAGGTTTACTATACTTTAATTATAACTTAATGAAGCCATAAAATACAAACAGTCCTTTAAAAATACACCTTAAAGAATGGGGGAAAATCTCTGCTAGCTACACATTTGATAGATGATTAACATCTAGAATGTATAAGGAACTTTAAAAACCCAGAAAAATCAGACAATGGTCAATAAATGGCCTAAGGAAATAAATAGACAGTTCTCAAAAGATAAAGTACAAACAGCCTTAACCACCAGGGAAATGCAAGAATAAGAACTACATTGAGTCACGTTTAAAAAAAATAAAAGGAAAAAAAAACATTTTGGTCTTTCTCTGTCCCTACTTTGTTGTTCATACTTGTAATCAATATAATGTTTCCCATAAAGGAATCAAATGTGTTTTCATGTATCATCAGTTTTTTCACTATTTTAAAATAGTGGTATAATATGTATTATTTTATATTTTTCTTTTCAAATAAAATTTAACATTACTGGGAAAAAACTACATTGAGACTGGCTCATTGTAATAAAAAATAACTAACATCATAAAAACAAACAAATGCTGGTGTAGTAAAGTCACTATGGAAATAAGTATGAAAATTCCTTACATATTAAAAACAGAACTACAAAAGACCAAGCTACACCACTTCTGGGTGTACACCTGAAGACTATAGCACAAACAGCTTGATATTCATGTTTACTGCAGCACTATTTACAATGGCTAAGAGATGAAGTTAGCCCATGTGTTTGTCAACAGATGAATGGATAAAGGAACTGTGGTGTTATTTTAGCCATAAACAGGTCTAATTCCTTCTAGAGGATTTAGGACCTCCATAGTTCCTTGACTGTCCTAGATTCTGGTGGCTTCCAGCAATACTTGATGTTCCTTGCTAAAAAGATAATTTCTGTCTGTGCTTCTGTATGCAATGCTTCTCTTCTCCGTGTCTTAGTGTCTATATCCTAATTTCCTTCTTCTCATGAATATATTAGTCATATTGAATTAGATATGCTATTGACCTCATCATACCAGGACTACATATGTATAGTCTCCATTTCCCACCAAATCATCATTCACAGATTCTAGATATTAGGATTGCCATATATCTTTGGGGGAACAGAACTAAACATATAATGACATTCAAGTTTCTGAATTAGACATCCCTCCTCAGTTGTAGATAACAGTATTAAACTCACAGATTTTTAAACCATTATGTGATTTATTAAAGTAACTCTATCCTAGAGAAACATCAAGCCCATCTTTGGAGTAATTGTCATATATCGATTATGCTTCTTAACCATCTCTCTTATTTGCCTATATCCACTGTCATGCCTCTTGGTCCTCCATGTTCTCCTGGATTTCTGACATAGACTACTCTCATAAGACCTTCCTTGCCTCAATTTTCTTACTTTTAATTTGTCCTACAGCCTGAAAAACCTTTCCAAAAACACTGATCTTTGGCTATCTCCAGGAAAAGTTCTAAAGCTCCACCTTCAGAGTCTTCTATATGTGCCATAGCCTCACTGCATGAACTTCTGTTAGCTCCTTTTCTACACACTTGCTGCTGCCAAACTGACTACTTCAGAGCCTAAGAAAAAGCCTAGCTGCTCAATAATAGTACCTTCATTTTCTGTATGACCATTATTACTTCATTGCTAAGTTACATCTAAGTCACGAGTATCATCTCCTTTCCTTAAAGTTGATATTACATAATTAGGAAACTTCTTCCCTCTATGTATCTATCCCCAGAAAAACTTATTTAGGGTTGGGCATTAGCTTGTAGGTTGGTGAACAAAGAGGACCTATGACAAATACTAAGTGCTGCTAGACCCTTTTGAGTTTTTATAGTGTAGAAGGCAGGCCTCACCAACAGTTTATACAATGCTTAGCACTTTCTGATATAAGAGCAAACCTTGAAAAATAGTCCAATAATCAGTTGTCAGTACTATGAAGATCAGAGGAAGTTTTGCAGAAATTACAAATGAGTAGCACCCTAATGAGTGAGTGATATTCTGATAGGAGAGGACAGAATCAGAGATGCAAACATGGGACAAAATGAACTGTCTAATGAGGATTATTTTTTTTAGAAATAATTATATGGAGAGGCTACAAGCAGTAGTAACCGCAGAAGACAAGAATGCCATTTAGCAGTGCACGGAGGAGAAAATAATTATTACACTGTATAATGGTTATAATAATTGCTCATATATTTATTTATTAGGATGTCTCTTCCATTAGTCTAGAAGTCCCCATGGTAACATATGTGTATCATTGCTCTTCATTCGTGCTAAGTGCTCAGGAATATCCATTATTGAGGCCACACTGAAAGTGCATCAGTGTAATTATTATTACTGAGTGTCTACTCAAGAAACATCTAATGTTCCTGGACCACTTCCTTCCCTCTTTCTCTTTCTTTTTGTCAGAGTATGTGGAAATGAGGTGGTAAAAATAGGGTGAGGCTATCATTAGAAAATCTTCTGAATGGTAGGGAAACATGAGCTTCTATCTTTGTGTACTGGAACCTGGCAGAACTACTGGCAGGACAATGCCATGTGAGAATCCTATCAGAAGTACACAAAAAGTAGAGGGGAAAAACACTGTAAGGTGGAGCAAGAGATCACACTGAAGGCAAGAAATATGGGACCTGTAAGGTAGTAACCTTGGAAATGAAGAGTTGGCTTGGTTGATAACCTAGAATCCCTGGAAAGCTATTCAGGAGGATACTGAATGGAGAAAGCGGGCATCATAGATGAGATGAGCTTTGCCTGAGTTGATGCTTTCATGTTCATTGCTTCTACATACTAGAGAATTGTTAGGGCACAGTGACTAATTAGTGGCTGAATGGAAAGTAGAGAATTGAGTCAGTAATAACTCTATGGTAGCTGGTGGGAAGCTAAGTTCCCCATACATTGAGATGAAAGCAACACCTGCACACCATCACAACATGCTCACCAGCATAGCTTACTATGGAGGTGAGCAAGTGGAACAGATATCTCAAACTTCGCCTTAGTTTACAAATGATAAGCTGGAAATCTACATTAGAAAATGACTTGTTTAGTTCAAATGTCCAAACAGCCATGGGTAGAACATACACAATAGGCAGGAAAGCCCCATTTACAGAATGACAAGGTAAATGCTATCTTCAGGAATGAATATGATAAGTAGCATATACAAATTCTATGAGGAAACTTTCAATCTTCTGGAAAATTTAGAAATAAATATGAACAAGTGAAAAATAAAAGAAAAACTGACACCACAGATCTACCAGTTTTATCTAACATAACATTATTATTAATAACATTATTATTAATATTATTATTAATAACATTATTAAGTTACAAGAACAATTCCATAGAAAGTTTATTAACATATTATTTGTAAAAAGGTTGTTGATTGGGTGATTGTCATACATTCATTCAACATACCTTGATCATATTCCTTCTTTCAAATCTCATCTTTGTGCCCTCTTCAATTTTGTTATCCCTTTCCTATTCTGTAACAACTTCCTACTTTGATGTATTTCCTGAACTGTTTATGACATATTAAATTTCTCATGGAGTCATGTAAGAAGGGCTGAGAAAACATGCTAAAGGACACTTCTGCTTCCAACCAAGATAGAGCAGCCACATTTTTTTGACAAATAAAAAAAAACTTGGACATACTGCACACCAATGTGAATCTACTGAACAATCCTGAAGTATGCACTTGCACATGCCTAAAATGATTTATCAACTTCATGACAGGCGGTAGATGGTGCTACACCCCAAGCATATATAGTTAGCCCTATATGGATTTATTGGTTTTTTAATGAAGAAGAGGGAGAATTATACAGAGTAGAGAGGGAATTGGATAGAGGGAATGGGGAGTAGATTTGATCAAAACACATTTATGAGGTTCTCAAACATAAAAAAAATGAGATAGCAAAATTGAAATGATTAAAAAATAGATACAAAATAACAAGTAAAAAAATGTAAGTTAAACCTGAAATAAACAGTACAAACTCCAGCAGAAATCAACATGACAACAATGTAGGGTCCTGGGCTTGAGAAAACAAGACAGCCATGATTTCCCCATGTTTCTCTATTGACTCCCACAAATCTGGGGAAAAGCATATGGGACAACAGAAATTCTCCTTCATTGTTTTGGGAGAATGCAGAATGATACAGCTATCCACTTTTGAAGAAAACATGGTTGTGTTTTACAAACCCAAGCATCCTATTACCAGATGATCCACCAGGAAAGCTCCTTGGTATTTACCCAGAGGAAAGTTCAGGTCCACACAAAAACTTGTACATGAATGTTTATAGTAGCTTTATTTATGATTGTTGTGAACAATTAAGATGTATCTCAGAGATTTAATGGCTAAATGAACAGGTAAACTCAAACAACAGAGTATCATTAGTGTTAAGCAGAAATGTGCTACCAGAGGGGAGGAAAAACCCTAAGAGACTTTCAGATTGAAATTGTCTGATTTGTAAACAGAATGACATACTTTCTTCCATTTCTTTGCTATGCTATGAATATGATCAAACTGCAATGTATAAAACTTACAAATAATTAATAAGAATATTTTAATAGGAAAATAACCCTAAGAGAAATCTCAGAAATGTAATACTAAGCAAAAGAAGTTAATCTGCAAAAAGAATCCTTCTGTGTCCAAGTCTATCACATGCTGGAAAAACAAGAAAACTAGAGACGCAAAAGACCAGAGTTGTGAGGTGAGTGTAGAGTGAGTAGAGCATAAAAGATTTTAGTTTAGTTTTGTTTTAATTGAGACAGGTTTTCTCTGTGTAGCCCTGACTGTCCTGGAACTCACTTTGTAGATCAGGCTAACCTCAAACTCACAAACACATGCCTCTGCCTCTCAGGTGCTGGGATTAAAGGCGTGCACCACCACTGCCTGGCCACAGAATATTTTTAGAACAATGGAAATTCTATGTGTGCTTCCAAAGTAACAGGTGATTGTTACTCATTTGTTAAACTCCAGAATGTACAATGCCAAGAGTAAACCATAATTTGAATTATGGATTTTAGGTGACATGTAGATAATTAATTATGTGTCTCAATGTAGATTCACTACTGAACAGATCATTCTGCAAATGCATCCTTCTGAAGGAGAATATGGATAGCGGTAGAGGGAGGTTATGCAGGTTGGGGATGGATCAAAAGGTATATGAGAACGCTATCACATTCTTAATTTAATTTTCATTGCTCCAAAATGGTATTTTAAAAAATGTTTCAAGAAAATCCTTTCCCTATAGTCAAAAGGGCTGTGGAAATGCTGGCCTACATAAATCTGTCTTTAAACACCTACTCTATTCTAATTTATACTACTAGGAAAATTCTCCCCTTCTGAAGGTTGCAGTTGGTAAGGTGGGAAGGGGCAAGGTGGGAAGGTGATATTCCACCTACTTAACCCTCTAGCCCCATGCAAGCAGATAGCAGCAGTCTAATTCTCCTGTTCAGGGATAACAGGAGTCCCTGCATGTCCCCATTCCTCCATCAGGGGAACCAATGGGGCTATGAAAGACCAGCAGAACCTCCATCCATGTCCCACTTCTACTTCCCTCTCCTCTAGTAGGAATAAGCAAGTGAGCACTTCATCTCAATCAGAGGCACAAAGCAAAGTCATTTCTCCCCCTTTCTCCAAAGAAAGTGTTAGCAGAGCCAAGGGAAATGGCTTTCAATTCAGTATCCTTTGTTCACCAAAATGGTGTTAGTTTGACCCTGCAAGAAATGGAAATCTACATGATTCTCATACTACATCTTACTATGGACACTGGTTGTTAAAACAGAAGACTGAATAACACTCAAAATTCTGTAATTTAAAAAATACCCAGGATGTATGTAAAAATTAGCATTCTAAGAACCAAGAAAACAGAACAATAATCACTAGGCCTTAACATAAAAGTAATTCATGTATTGGAATTATTTGATGAGAACCTGAAAGCTTCTATCATTAAAATATTCAACACAAAATTACCAATACATTTGATGTTAACAAAATAGAAAAATCTCAGCAAAGAATCTGAAGTTATAAAAAAAGAATAAAATGAAAGTTACAGACATAAAAATAGTGTAATAAAGGCAAAGTAACTCACTTAATGGACAAACTAGTAAAAGAAGCAGAAGAGGAAGTATAGGAAGAGGAGGAAGACAGTAAGGCTCAGGGACTTACAAGAACAGTAACCAAAGATGCAATATTTGTGTCATCTCCAGTCAAGAAAGGGGAAAGCAAGATTGTAAGTCTAAGGAATAATAGTAAAATTTAAAAAAATTGGAAACTAATAAACATATAGATTCAAGTATAAAAGAGAATCTCAAACAGAATAAATCCAAACTAAGAGAACTTAAAATAATATTTCCAGAAACTAAAAGGCACACAATGACTCTTTGTCCAGATGTTCTCAAGAGTCGTTATGTGCCTTTTAGTTATGACAGGTACTTTTCTTCAGGAACCACAGAGGCCAGGAGGAAGAACCACAAAATTTTTCAAGTGCTGAAAGAAAAGAACTGTCAACCTCAAATCATATATCTGGCAAAAAATATCCTTAAATAATGAAGGGGAAATCAAGATATTCTCAGATGAAGGAAAACTCAGGGATATTGTTGCTCATGATCCCATCACTAAATAATGCTGAAGGAAGTCCTTTAAACAGAGAGGAAATGATAACAGAGTAATGTCAGAAACTTCACAAAGGAAAGAAGAAATCCAGGACAGGTAAAAATAGTGGTAATATAATGAACTATTCTTTCTCATGAGTTTTATAAATCATAGCCAGTGAATAAAGTAAAACCTCTGACACCATTTCTTCTGACACTTAATGTGCCTACGGGAAATAAGACAACCCATTAGAAGGAGGGTAACATGATATAAATGCAAAGATTTCTGCATTTTAGAAAAACTGATGAAATAAATCAGTGATAGGCTATGTTAAAAATCTTTATGTATATTGTAATAATTACTGAGAAAACTATACAGTCTGATCTAATAAAAATGGAATGTAAATACAAATGGAATCCTAAAATCTGTTGCAGTGAATCATGAGAATGTAAGAAGAGAGAGAATAAGAGACTATGGAATGCTCAACTTTAAATGGAATCTCTATCTAAATCTATTATATTATATATTATATTATATTATATTATATTATATTATATTATATTATATTA
>NW_021620526.1:1871939-1892695 GCF_004785775.1 Grammomys surdaster
ATTATATTATATTATATTATATTATATTATATTATATTATATTATATCCCTCAACCCAAGGCTCAGGGCTCATTTTAGAAGAGGAAGGAGAAAGATTTAAGATACAGAACTAATAGATGTCTGCAGTGAAATATTATTTTCTGGACATGACAGGAAAGTCTTAAACATGAACTTACAGCAGCTGTAACTTCTTGCATAAGACCCACATAAGAGCAAGCTAATCAAATTCCTAATATACACAGGAAGGGTAATGCCAGACCACCTTTTGCTGAGACACTACTGGCAGCCAATGGCTGTTGTGGAAAGAATAGTCACTTTTATTCTGGGATGTAGCCTTTGATGTTCTAGAAGATAGTCTTACAACCATGTACACACAGGAAGCACTAAGTGACTTTAGGGAATTTTTTAAAAGACCATGTTAAGTTGCAAAGAGAAAGTGGTGGAAGGACAATCAGCAAAGGGAAAGTGGTGGAAGGACAATCAGAACTGCAAAGAATATTACTTACAAAACTTACAAAGACCAAAGGATAAGATAATATTATTAAAAACTCTACATATATAAATTTGAAAAGAAGATGAAATGGACCATTTCCTTTCATGCAACAAATTACCAAAACAGATAATTTCAATATCTCTAAAGTTTTTAAAGAAATGTAATTCATACCTGAGAAACTCCTCTCAAAGTCTTCAGACCTAAAAGATTTAATTGGAGAATTCTACAAAAAAAATACAAAAAAACCCCACTAGTAATTCAATTCAATACATTTTCTTCTGGAAAACAGAATAGGTGGAAACATTTCACAATCAGTTTTTACGACCTTAGGTTTTAACATGGTATGAGAAGTCAAGACAGAACAAAAGGGAGACTACAGGTGGAAACATTTCATGAATATAGTAAATCCTTAAAGAACTAACTCGGGCCAGGGAGACGGATCCATGGGGAAAAGCAGTTTCACACAAGCCTGATGTCTCAAGTTCACCCCTCCAAATCCGTCTTAAAAGCCAGATGCAGCTATGTATGTTTGCAATCCTAGTGTGCCTGTGGTGTGATGGGAGATGAAGACAGGACAATCTGCTAGCTGCTTATAGCTAGCTTGAAGTACCCTGCATAGCAGAAACATAAGCAGAGACCTGTCTTAACAGGAAGGAAAGTGAGAACTGGCTTTCAAAGACTATCCTCTGACCTCCATACCTGTGCTGTGGCATGCATACAAATGTACTCTCACACACATATACATGCACATATACACAAATAAATATATAAATATAAATTAGTAACTATGAAGAAGACAATATTAATTTCTAATCTGAATCTTGAGTAAATAAATTTAGAGCTAATAATAATAATTATAATAATAATAAATCTCCAGACCTAGATAATTTTACTTAAGGATTGTCCCAGATGTTTAAAGGAAAATTAGTACCACTTTTATACAATCACTACCATAAAGACATGACAGGAGGGCTGGAGAATTGGATCAATCCTTAATAGTGCTTACTGTTCTTGCTGAGTCCTGGATTTAATTCCTAGCACCCACATGCTAGCTCACAGCTGTCTGTAACTCCACTTTTAAGGGATCTGATTGCCTTTTCTGACCTGTGTGGGCTCCTGATTGTACATGGTACACATAGATATACTCAAGTACACACACACACACCCAAAATAGTATTTTGACCAACAGTGTAGGGACAACTAGATAGCTACAGGGAAAAGAATGTTTCTCTTTTTTTTCAGTGTGTATGAAATAGGCAACAGAGCCAATTATACATTTTTCCCCAAGACACATAAGTGACCAATGGGTTTATATAATTCTGTTCAATAGCATCAGGAGAATGCAAGTCAAAATCACAGCTCTTTTACATGGCTCTTTTTTCCTCTTAATATTGGAGAGAATGTGGAGAATAGAATCCCTGATCACCATTAGTGAGATTGTGAACTAATGCAGTCATTACATGTAAAAATATGGATGTTCCTCAAAATTTCCCCCAACACATATACAGCAGAGGACTGCTGGATCTGGGTTCAGTCAAAGAAGATGTACTTAACCCTCAAGAGGCTAGAGGCCCTAGGGAGTTTAGAGGTCTGGTGGGGTGGGAGGTGGGGGGTGGGACATCCTTGTGGAGACAGGGGGCAGGGAGGAGGTATGGGATGTGGAACAGTTGGAGGGTGGACCAGGAGGGGAATAAAATCTGGAGTGTAAACAAACAAACAAACAAATAAATAAAAGATTTAAAATACCTCCCATACACTCTACCTAAAGAAAATGATATCACTATCTGGAAGAGATAGAGAGGTTTAACTATATTTGACTGCAGTACCACTCTTGATACTTTGAACTTGTAAAGAAAGGATTAGAATGGTTGCCAGGAGCTATGAAATCTGAGAATATTTAAAGTCCATCAACTATCAGCTTTGAGCTATATGCTTTCCAGATAGCTAATATACAGCATAATGTCTATATTTGGTATTACTGGATTGTTCTCTTAGGATCTGATAAGAGGCCAGGAGTAGTGGCACATGCCTTTAAAGAGGCAGGCAGTTCTCTGTGACTTTGAGGCCATCTAGGCTTTACATAGCGAGATGTTATCTCAGAAAATATATATAGTGGGGATAGGAGAGATGGCTCAGCAGTTAATATCACTGGCTGCACTTCCAAAAGACCTGCATTTGGTTATTAGCACCCACTTGGGGGCTACTCACAATCTTCTGAAATTCAGTCCCAGGCAATCCAACATCCTCTTCTGGCCCCTAAGGCTGCCAAGTATACATATGGTACATGTAGGTAAAATATCCCATACACATGAATTGAAAAAAAAAAACCACTTTCTAAGAGAACAAATTTTAAGTGTCCTTAATACTCATAGAACAGCTTTTAAACACACACAGATACAGACCCACACACACATATACACACAGAGTAACCACAGGTACTAATGTATGTGTTAATTTGACTAAAGTAATCGTAAAATATATTTATATGTAATCAGCACATTGTACAACATAATTATGGGCAGTATTGCTTGTTAATTCAATATGTTTCTAATTAAACTAAATCAGAAATGAAAGCTAGGGCTATGGGTAAGAACTAAAACCATAAGAAACACAAGATGAAATCTTTTTGACCTTGAATTCTACAATTGTTTCTTAGGTATGATACAAATAGTCCAAGTGGATGACAGGAAAGCAAAATAAATTAGGCTTTATTGAAATTAAATAATATCTCTATGTTGCTGGTCCCACAAGATGGCTCAATACATAAGAGCACTTGCTAGCAAGCCCCATCACCTGAGTTTTGTCTAGAATCCACATGGTAGAAGAAAAACATCTAACTATTGAATGTTGTCTTCTTCTGTCTACAAGCACCATGCCATGCATTATCATATGCACATGTGGAGGCACACATACATGCACAGATAAATGAAGAAAAACAAATAAACAAAAGGCAACTATATAACTGACAATATAATGAGCAGTTCACACACAGGATGGAAAACTTCTTAGCACTATTATGAGTCTCCAATACTGAGAATATATCAAGAGCCCTTATGTTTATTAAAAAACAGAAAGATAACTCAGTTTTTAAATGGGCAAAGTCTAAACAAACACTTCTCCAAACAAAATATGCAAATGGGTAATGAACAAACAGAAGATGCTCAACATTATCAGTCAACAAATATGCAAATAAAACTACAATTAGATAGAACTTTATATTCACTCAAATACTATGGGTGTTGACAAGTCTGTGAAAAAATAACAATGTATTGTTGGCAAGATAGGTAAAATGTTACAACTACTTTTAATTATAGTTTGACATTTCCTTAAAGTGTTAAACAGTTACCATGTAATTCAGACATCCCTCTTCTAGGAATATACCCAAGGGTTATGAAAACATATATCCATATGAAAAGTTGATATGAATGTTCATAACAGTTTTATTCATAATAGCTAAGTTCTCTGCCAATTGATGAACAGAAAGACAAACTGAGTTCTATCCATATTTGAGGAAATAAAGGACCGATGGAGTTGATTTGGTGGGTAATGTGTTTCCAGTACAATCACCAGCATGCACATAAAACGAGAGTTGTGGTGCACTGTGGAGGTGGAGATAGGTAGATCCCTGTCTCAAAAAGCAAAATAGTTCTTAAGAAACAACACCAATTTTACTTCTGTTGGCCTCCACACTCATGTGCACATGCAGCTGTACAATTGTGAAGCACACATCTGCACCAAAATACACACAATAATAAAAAGTAAAAAAAGTATAGAGTTCTAATAAATTATACAATATGGATGAACCTTGAAAATATTAATTCCCAAAAGAAGCCAACCATAAAAGTTGTCCTATTCTATTATTTGGAAGAAAATTGGGTGAGTTCTTTAGCCCGGGTGTGGGAAAAGGCTTATGTGACACAGTGTCCAACAGTGATAATGGAAAAAGTTGATAACTAAATACAGAAAAATCCTTTTGCAGCTGAGCTTGGTGCATGCCTTGAATTTTAGCACTGGGTAAGTGAAGGCAAGAGAATCATAAGACCTTGTCTCAAAACTGCAGGCAAGCAAGAAAACCAAACCTTTGGTAAACCATAGAAAACAAGTATCCAGGAGAACAAAGAAATTTTAAAAATTATTTGTAATAAGTATCACAGATAAAAACCCAATTATCATCATCACAAAAAGTCTTAAAATTGAGGATATAACCCCCCCAAAATCAATGGAAAAAGGAAGAAAAGACTTTAACAGATAATGCATATACAGAAAATATCTAAAAGGCTCTTAAGCATATGAAAAGATATTCCAAGTTATTCATAATTAGAAAAATGCTAATTAAACTGCACTGAGATATCATTTTTCACCTATCAGATTTAAAAAAATTAAAAAGTATAGCAAATGCTTTGGTGATAGGCTTTGGGAGAAGAGACACTCTTATGCATTGCTGGAGAGGAATTGGGAAACACATCAAAATTTCATTTGTTTTTACACTTGACACATGTATACTGTGTTATTATTACACCTATAAGAACTGATTCTACAGATAAAGCTCAAACAGTATGAAAATGTATATATTCCAGTTTGCTTCTTGAAGCAGTATAAGTACAATCTATTAGAAACAACCTAAGACACTTATAGCCAGGAGGAGGGGCTTTGAATAATCGATGGTATACTCCTGCAGCTTCTCATAAAAGATTGAAGATGTCTATGCATTGACACAGAATCGTTGCTAGGACGTGTTTCCAACTGCAAGAGCAAAGCCTAAAAGTGTCTATATAGTGCCACGCTTTATGAAAGAAAAAAATGGTCTAGAAAAATACACATTTATTTGTATTTAGAGAGACTCAGAAAAGCTAAGATGTTGGCTACTTACAGAAGATGAGGAGAATAATGTTGGAAGCCTAGAAGCAGTCAGGGGCTTCCCTGTTGCAATGCTTCTTGTGTCTTGTACTGTGTTATTATTTCTCACACACCTCTTAATTAACAAAGTTAGAAAAAGCAAAAAGAATCCAATCAGAGGCAAACTAAATCCTGGGATTTTGTTGTTGTTATTTCATTTTGAGTTTTGCAAGAGAATGTCTTTGTTTTAATATATTTTAATGTATTTGGGGGATAAAAGAGCATTATGCCCATCATTAGCTCTCCCAATTCAGAGAAAGAAGTATGTGTGTGTGTTGGGAGGTGTATGTGTTATGTTTGTAGAGGAAGGTTGATAAAACATAAAGAAAATACGGAAAATCTTAATATTTGATAAACAGTGGCCTTGAGAGGGAAGAGATAGAGACCTAGCTCAGGTAGATTTGTTTACAGTGATGAATTGTACAATCATAAGCTTTAAAAAAAGAACCTTATAAAGTGATATTTTACCTTGTTAACAGGCTTCTTCACAGCTGTGGGTTAGCGATGCTGAAATGACTTTCTGTGTACTCTAGGATTTAGTGAGTAAATATATTATGGATAACAGCAGAGATTTCTCACTGCTTATGAAAGGAATTATAAAAATGGAAAGAGGAAGGTAGAACGAACTTTGGTATGGTATTAGAATTTAGAGGAATGAGTGTGAACTTGAAATTCCTAGACAGATAGATAAATAGGCTTTACTGAAATAATAAAGACAAAAGTTATAAATGATTTGATTGCTATAATCTCTTAGCCTAGCTGATGCCTTTAGGAATGACCATGCACTGTCTGCATCAAGGGTTCTAAGTACTACTATCCATTTAAAGAAATGAAGGCAGTGCTCAGATGATTAGAGACAATTAGACAAAAAAGACTTAGAAGCGAATTTGAAGAGCCCAAACAGAAGCAATCTGAGAAGCAAAATAAATATTGATAATAAAGGATCATAAGTCACTAATTAGGATAAAGATCCACAAATATAATATCAATAAATACATGAATAAATATACTTACTTATAATATGGGAGGGGAAGGTTTTTCTAGGAGAAAGCAAAAAAATAAATATAGAAAACATTTCTGGAATCAGAAGTTCATTATTTAGCAGGCATCACAGTAAACTTTCCTCAGGCATGGCCATCAAGTGATGTTAAACTAGTGAGGAAAAGGGAGAGAAGTAATAAGATAACAGCATAGCCTTGATGGTCTTCCTCCCACTAAGACACTTTCCTGCAAGGTGCAGCAATGGTGCTTCAAGGGTGGAGGCACCAGGAAGACATGACCTTGACCAAGTTACCAAAGTGACTATCACCAACAATGACAGCCAGCGACCTCATGTGCCCCCTCATGTAGTGTACTGAGAGGTCGCATCATTACTTTTGTGTGGCTGGCTCCTGACAAAAATCACACAATCCAAATCTAACCAGGAGCAAACAGCAGATAACAAACCAAAATTAAGGGACATTCTGTGAAATTACCAGTCTGTACTGCTCAAACACATCAATGCTTCAAAAAACAAAAACAAACTGAGATATTGTCTCAGATTAAAGAAGATTGAAGTCACAGCAAATTGCACTACATCATAGTAGATTTTCTTATGCCTTAATGGGCTGTATTAGAAAAACTGGCAAAATCTGTTTTGTTTTTAACTTCCACAAAAATATTTTTGTTTCATGGTTCTGGAAGCAGGAGAGACCCTGGTAGATTAACTTGTGGTAAGAATTTGACTCTTGGTTCACATATAGCAGTCTACTTGTATCTTCATATGGAAGAAGATGCCAGGGGTCCTGATTGTGCCTGTTTTATAAATATACCAAGACAATTCATGATTATTCTACCATTCTGACCTGATCATGTCTCAAACATCTCATTTCCAATACTACCATATCGTAACTTTAGGGCTTAAGATTCAATATGTTAATTTTGAGGTGATACAAATGCAAGCATTTCATTCACTGCATGAATGGAATGATTGTTATATCTAAAAAGTAAGTCTCTAAGAGCAAGATGTGTCCTCTGACATCCTATGGTGCCATCCTAGCAACTCCATGTAAGGGTTTAACCTACAAAATTGTAACAAGGCTTCCAGATTGCATCCTTGGGAAAAGTTAGTATCAATGTTAGAGTCCTGCTTTTGACTCACATCCTGTGTTTCTACATAGGAATATCTTTTGGTTTTAGGAAATATATACTGAAGCATCTGAGGGACAATAGAGCACTCTGTTTATGATTTGTTCTCACACAAATTTGAGAAAGAAATTTGTGTTTTATGTGTGATTTTTCTGTATGAGGTAGATAAAATACAAAGAAAATGACGCAAAATCTTAACTCCTTAGAAACAAGGTGCAAGGTATTCAGAAATTATTGGGATTATTCTTTTTTGTTGGTGGATGTAATGTGTGTGACCTAGGGTGGTGATTAAGAAAGTCTATATTCATATCAAATAAAATATATAAAAAGTATGCAAATGACCAGTTGATGCCCCAAAGACAAGGTATAGAGAGCAAAGAGTAAAGATCTTTGTGTTCATGCTCAGAACATGTTCCAGGTTGATAGATGACTGTCTAAGAAGCCCGAGGACAGGCATTTCCAAGTACATGTTGGCATCTAGAAAACAGTAACTGCCATTTGGATAGCTTTCAAGCCAAAACTGGACAAAGAACCCAATATCAATGCTCCTTAAAGTCCTGACCAGTGTGTCAGATGCCAGCTACTCTGTTGAACACTCTCCAGACCCCCCCCCCATAGGCAGAAAGCCTGAGAACCAGCATTCAGGTAGAGAAATTTGGGAGGGAATGAGGAAAAGATGACGGCATGGAGAACAGACAGATGTATGAAAATGAAGATGTGAAAGGCCATGAAATATTCACAGTGAGATAACCTATCCAAATTAATGATAAGTAGTGAATTAATATGCTTAACAATTTCAAACCACCCAGCAAAGAATCATCCTATAAAGTGCGGTTTATTAGAGACAGACTAAAATGAGGATATCTAAACTGAAGTGTGTTCTCTAATAAGCTTGCAACTAGCTGTGTGTGGGTATTAAAGATGTAAACTCTAGCCAGTCCAAAATGACTTGTGCTGTGAAGGTAAAACACATTAGAATCTAAAGACAGATTAATGAGAGTATACAACATCTTATTAATTATGTGTTGATTATATGCAGAATAATTTACATACATTGGGTTAAATAAAAATACATCATTCAAACAAATTCAATCTGCTTATTTTATGTTATTGCAGCTTAAATTATTTCTATTAGACAGCACTCTGGTTTGCAAATTTTTTTCAGTTCTTCCTCACCAACATCTGTGTCCCATTCTATTGAACGCCTCACCCTCCCTTGGCACTTGTTAACTCCCTTGATTTATTTTCCTTCAAGGCACTTGTCATCTCAGATACTATACATATTACTTATTTTGTTCTACCACTGTCTCCATTATTGAACTATTTTATAGTTATTTTCTGCTTTGTTCGTCCTTGTATCCCTGACATGTCATTCATTTGTATCTTTATTTTCACAATGGGTATTAAATGCCTCATATTATATCCATCCATCCCTCCACATCCCCTATAATGACTTGTACATACTAAACTTATAAAAATCTTTGTTGAATCCATTTTTCTAAATAACTTTTGAGTAGTTCTCCAATTGATTATATTAGCATGTGCTCCAGTCTCATATCATACCCTTCTGCCTTTTTGCCCTAATGGGAGCAGAGAAGCAGTCCAATGGCAGTCCCATTGAGGAAGAGGAGAAAAGAAGAACACTGGATTCCTAAAAGCCAGTCATGAGAAGCTCAGTAAATAGAGGCATTACACACTTAAAAATATAGTTGTTCAGATTCAACCAACCTCTTGCAGAAACACCATTGGATGTTGCCTATAGAAATATCAAAATGTGGGCTTGGGGAGATTGCTCAGTGAATATTGGCTAAATAAGTATGAGGACGTGAGTTTGGATCCAGAGTACTCACAGAAAAGCATGTTTGTAACTCTTGTGGAGTCAGAGCACTGAGCATCACAACATCATCTTTTTGAGACTGAGTTCCTCCCTGAACATGGAACTCAAGGTGGTGAGTGATGGATGAAGACAGCTGATATTGACCCCTGGCCTCCATACTAGCCCAGATATATGTATGTACCCACTTGTATATGGACACACACACACACACACACAAATATTGACAGGTCATATCCTTCAAGTAGGCGGGGGGTATCCAACTCAACAAGAAAAGCAATCCCTAGATTCTCCCTTAGTGTAGTGATAGACTGGTCAGGCACAAAGAGAACAGGGTCAAGCCCAGGGCCACAGGATGAGATGAGATGCTTGCACATTATTTTTCCACCAAGACTAGAGTCCAGATTCTACCCTTCTCCCAGCCTACAGGGGATGGGAGTGGGGGCTGGAGTGGGAAGGAACCATCCTAGAGCTTGTGTCAGAGTACAGATGAGATGGGTAGATTTTGTAAGCCCTTCATGAACTATAGGTGGACAACACAGTTACATGATTCAAAAAACAAACTAAGGCTGAGCATTCTGGGTGCAAACAGTTGAGAAACTTAAAAGCTTCTTTTAGACAAGACAAACTGTTACTCATTACAAAAATAAGGGTGGAGTTGCTTAGGGTTGTTTTTTCTTTCTCTAATGGAAATTAGAAAACACGAAGTCAAACCTAAAACAGCCATCTGTTAAAAATGATATAATTTCAAATAACAAGCCCCCAGGGACCACCCCCCATTATTCATAAAATCTGTTTTATTTGAAATTGGGCATTGGTACAAGACCAACAAAATTCAATATTTACTGTTGGCTGAGAACAACTCATGGGTTTTAGGGGAAGAGGTGAGGGATAAAATTTTCTTCCTTATAAGCTACTGTTTGATAGCTAGAAATAAAAACCTCTCAGTTCTCTATTCTGCCAACTGCAGGCCCACATGTAACAAGGGGTCTTAATGTTTCTTCTGATGGTGTTTAAGAACTATGGGGTGGGGTACAAGATGGGGCTCCCGAGGCCTGAGCTAGTTTAGCGTCTACTAACTTGCTGGAGAGCCCTTGGCAGGTAAGACTTGTCTTCAGCTCCAGCATCTTCATGTGTAAAATGAGAAGTCTTCCAGGGAATTTCTTGCTTTTCTGTTCTTTTCTCATATAAAAAGAAATGCCAATATTTTATCTTTAGCCAAACCTCTGGAACTGCTTTCCTTTGGTGAACAGTCTCTATGACCCCACACCCAATGTAAAATAAAACCCCTGTGCATTCAAGTCTTTGGCAATGTAAAATGATGGATCATTATGCATCACTCTCAGACATTTCAAACAACTTAAATTTTAATGTATGATCCAATCATGTAATGCCAGGGTTTGAGGATGGTACTGGATTCCCCTAGTTCAGTCCTATGTTGTAATGATAAGGAAATTGAAGCCTAGAAAGGGGAACGGACAGGCCCAAAGTATCTTTGGTTGGCATCAGAGATGATCCCGGAGCACAGATGGGTGAGTGTTCTTCGCACTACACTGGAGGTTTCTCTCAGTCTCAAGAATGTGCTCCCAAACTTGTGCATCTTTTGAAAGGCAATGGCCAACTGCCACACTTTATGCTTAACACATCACAATTGTTTTGTTTGATTATATGATGTCTCAAGTTGCTAGGTGGGCTCTGCTTTTAAGTAGCTGATTCTTCCCCTTCCAGATTAATAATGAAAGTAAAAGCTGAGACACTGTGCCTAAGGATGGGAATCTAAGCCACCTGCACCACAATCCAGTAACCATCCTCATATTTTATATGTTCTTTACTTAATCATGCTTGACAAATCTGGCATGTTTAAGAAAAGATAGAATGGGCAGGGGGCACATCTAATAGTGACTAGGAGGAGGGTAAGGAAACCGGGGACTCAGTGAGTTTAATCTTGGACCTGATTGAGCCTCATAGTAGGCTTTTGGGAGACTCCAATTAGATAATGGTCTTGTCTTATATTATTAGTGGGTAGAAAAGGACACCTGGGATTCCCTGCTGCTCAAGGCCTCACTCTTGCTCCCAAGGGAACACCTAGAAAATATACAGGCAGCTTTTGGTACTCCCTAGGGGTATTTAGTTCCCAATGAGATTACTGTAGTGATACTCTTTGATACTTCCAAGGGCTTATTTGAGGGTTGTGGCTACAACTAACATAATCAAGCTCTTTATTCCATGGCTGGGGCATCTCTAGAAAGAACCATATTGTTCACTTTACTTGCAATGTCAGCACAACTATTTTAACACCAAATGGGTCAGATTTGACTCCAAATCCCTGAAATTAATTTTAGAGTGGCAGTGAAATAAAATAGCATACTTTGAGCTTTGTTGTAACATGTTCATGCAACACACAGCAAAGAAAATGTAGTAATTAGAGGTTAAATTAATCCTTGACAGACATGCAGCTTAGAAACACTGTGCCCTCCTCCAAAAACCTAGCATAATGCATGCCAGTCTTTCAGAATCAGACTCACAAAGCATGTGATGTTGGCAATTACACCAAAACTACCGTCCCATTTTGAATTTCAAGGTCAGTGCTGGAACTTCCAGAGCCAGATATTAACACTGTGAATTCCCTGAGAATGAAGCCCAAACAAGGTTCTGCAAATGCCAACAAAGACCACCCAGTAAAGCTTTCCACAGCACTGGCTGCCCAACTGGACATCAATGTGAAATATCATCCCTTCAGAGGCCCTGTGGCCAGGCCCATGATGGATCATTAACTTGTAACCTCTACTCTCCAGCTTTGTCCAGTCTTGCATCTGTGCTGTCCATCCTGACCACACTGAGCACAGTACACATAGATACAGGGTAGATTACCATACAGCACAATGTAAAATGTTCCTCTTCCATAACCTGAATCTCCTCTCACTGCATTTGATCTGCCTTGAAAAAAATACCCATCTACTAAAACTTCTGAGCAAAAGGCATCTTCTTGACATGCCCAAGAACTGGAAGATAGATATGTGTCCCCACCCCTACCCCTGGCAGCCTTTCTATATCTCCCTGGAAATGTTGGGCAGCTCTCTGGACCTCAGTGTTCTCTTCTGTAAAATCACTCTGGGATTAACCTTCCAACATTTAGGTATAGTGACAACAGTCTGCTTGGTAATTAGGGCCATCAGAGAGGCAAGCAGACTTATGGTCCCAATCTCCTTTGCAACTGAGGTGCAAGTGTGCTACTGAAAGAAGCAGAGAGTGTATTTTTCAGACTGAAATCCTTGGGAAAATTATGAATGGATGACATATGGGGTAGCAGTGTGGGGCTTGGTCCAATTGAACAGAACACTCTGGATTCCTCAAAGCATTGCACTTTATTGCCATGTCTTTAGTCCTTAAAGGCCCACACTCCTCTCCCAGATAGAAAGCACAAGCCAGGGCCAGCAGAGTCTCCTAACCCAGATGTCATTTCATTCAGTAGCTTTGGCCCTTTTGCTTGACCTTTTCTAAAAGCAGTAGAAGGGTATCCCTATGGCCTAGTGTCCAGGAACTCCCACAAATAGAAGAGAAAAATACAGTGGCTGATTGGGCAGAACAGACAGCAGGTTACCCAGAAAGTAAGAAACTACAGGTAGACTGGGACTTGGACTTCACAGTTCAAAAGGAATAACTGGCTGAACCAAGGTTGAAAGACAGAGAGTCACGTGAACTTCCCCCAGGGCCAGGCAAGGTCCTTGTCTTACAGACTAGAGTGGGGGTAAACAGTAGGGATGTCTGAATTTTGAGGCAATCAGGGAAGGTCAAAAATGCCTATCTGGGCAAGGAAAGTTCCACAGATTTTGCAGAACTTTTTGCTCTCTTTTGCCCAAGACCTCCTTAAATTGTGTCCCTGGAAGCCTTTACTCTGGGGAGTTCAATGCCTTTGGCAGGGTTTCTTTCCCCAGTGGATTCTTAGAGTGTAACATATCCAGTTGTTTGGAAACCAGGGAGGTCAGATTTTAGAAAAAAAAACCCAGAGGCTCCAAGGAAACCAAGGAAGTTCAGGAAAGAGGGCAGAGGAGAGAACAACTGGAGGGGAGAGAGAACAGAGAAGCTCAACTCTTGCTTCCATCTTCCCCCTTTGGATACATGCTCCAGGAGTAACAGCTCTGAGCTGGTAACTGAGAGCAGGACCCCACAGGATGTATATGAATATGGTATAATATGCCCTTTCTCACCTCCTTCGTGACAGGGGAACTCCTAGACTAACAGCCTCCAGCTCCAGGAGGCCTTTTCCTCTTCCTTTGCTTCATTTATAGCCAGAACAATGGCACAACACAAGCAATGAACAATAAACATGTACCAGAACACTCCATTTGTGAAATTTCTCTTCTCAAAGTCCTAAAGATGTTTAAGGAGTTGCTGTCTAAAAATTTAAAAATCAAACTGATTCCCACTAATCTTTGCAATGCTTCTTTCCTGCCATCCAGTTGACTGATGTTGCCTAGGTTACCCTGGTGGTGGTGGTGGTGGTGGTGGTGTGAGATGGGAATGGGTTTATTGTACTGATCTATAGTAACCAGCTCCTGTTCCTCCATCATTTATCTCCCTTCCCAGTGACATCTGGGTTGGTCTATTCACAGTCTCAGCATTCTATCTGCTTCAACAAACACTCAGCCTTTTTTGCTTGGATAAGGCGATTGTTTTAGTTATATCCATTATATGTGTATCAACATTTATGGCAGCAAGATAATTGCCAAAGAACTGAGAGGATAAAATGTCTTTCTTTATAATGTCCATCCTTACCCGTTTTTATTTTTTTAAATCAGTATTAACATCAAGCAGGACAGTGGCAGATTCCTGCACTGCTGTTGAATCCTTAAAGTAGGAAACGTGTTCTTTAGAAAACATTCCTTGGAACTGGAGGGTTAAGAAAAGGTTCATCATTGAGTTTCGAATCCATATCCCAGTGGGTCATGTGTGTATGTGGATAGTAGGCCTTTTTGTCCTTGTAACCTTTGCTAAATAACTGCAAGGCAGCAAATCTGCTCTATATTTAATGAGTCCTCTGGAAATATGCCAGTCTAATTTCAAAGAGTTTAGATCCTGTTATCTGTAGGCCAGCCCAGTGATTAGGAGGCCTGCCATCAATAGGCCCCCAGAGGGCTGGATTAGGAGCACTGGACAAGAGGCACTCTGGGTTGCCTCTCAGCCCCTTTGCCTATAACACTAGGTTAGAAGTTCACATTTGCCAAGACACAAGAGAGGGAACACTTGCCATTTTAATATTATTCTTATTGGCCTTCTGCCATATTTAATTCCCCTTTCCAATGCCTCTGAAAATCTTAGCTCTACTTCCTTATTCATCTCACTGTTTTCCCCAATGACAAGGCTGAACTTATATGTCATTTTCCCAGAAAATGACCATTTTGTTCACAAATCCTAATACTTCAGAACTGGAAGACAATCAGATTCAGGGGCTACAATAGGAATACAAGGAGGGAGGACAAACTTGTTCAAGATCCCTCTGTTAATTAAGGGAAGATTTTTTTTTAAAGAAAAAAAAAAAACCTGTTCCCCAGCTTCTAGTCTGTCATATACTGTCACAGGGAAAGAAGAAGAAATCAAACTCATTGAAACTGAAAATGTTTACTACATATGCAACAGAAGCAGTCCAACTGCTGCCAGAAAAACACTTGTTTACAATCAATTTTTGTCCACTTCACAATCTCAGTCAGTAATGCAGTTCCTCGGCATGATCCACTAACAGGTGCATTTTAAGCCTTTAGCTGGTCAAATTTAGAGTGGGAAAAATACATTAAACATGCTTCTGGGTTTAAAGATTCCTTTTCCTTACTGAAAAGGATCGGCAACAACAGATCTCCTATCTTAATATGCAGTGAATGTATAATCCCCCCCTCAACTCCAGCAACAGGCTATTTCCTGGTTGAGTTTAAAAATTCAATGACGTTCCTGTTTCAACCCACACATCTGTGTCACTGTCAGCGTCAGCAGCAGGAAAACAAAGTCACCCTTTGCTAATGATTTCCTAACATGGAATTTCCTTGTATCTTCTAAAGCCTTTCTTCCAACGCCAACCTGCCCCCCCCCAACACATTGTACTGAAGGAAAACTGAAAATGGTCATCGCCGGAAGAGGATGGTTTTAAAGGAGATCTTGTAAGGAAGCTCTTCGACTCTTAAGATATTTTTAAAGAGAGACTAGAGGAAGCACTGCTAGTGTTTCCAACACTAGTAGGTACAAAGCAGATACATTTCTTCTAGGCATTTGAAATTCTCAGCTCCATCTCTTTCTTCCTGAGTTCTACTATGAGCAACATTCTCATCAATACTGGAGGAAAAATGCTGGCAGCCCCCAGAGCAGGAAAGAAGCACTAGAGACCAGCAAAAGCACAAAACAATATAGAAGTCCATCACTTTCCCCTCTGGAGAACATTCTATTTAATATACTACCGGTCATCAGGAGAAAAGAGGGCTGTTACTTTAAGGGGAAAAAGCTGATTAGCTGCTCTAGCTGGCACCAAACAGCTGCTCTGTCCGGCAGGTTCAAGGCCATTTCAGCTTCTCTCTTATGGACGTACCATATGTTCCATCTCGCACATCAGCAGCTTTATTTTCCAATGATCTTGCTCCAGAAGAGATGCACAAAAGGGGGAGAAGGGAGAACCAGTAGTTCAACCTTTGATTACTTTTTTAATGCTTTTACATGTAATTGGAGTGTGTGTATTTGTGCGTGTGTGGAGGGGGGGTACCACTTAACCTAGTACTCTAAAGACCAAAAGATGGTCAGACAACACACTTTATCAATAAACTTCACAGATGGGAGTGGAGCAGGAGAAAGATATGCAAAAAGGAATGAGCGCGGGCACACTCACTCACAAAGACTTCAACATCAGATTAAAGGGGAATGGGGGAGGGGCAGAGTCGAGGAGGGATAAAGAGGAACAGGACTGCACGAAGACCCACAAGCTTGAGTTAGGTCCCGCCCACTTCTTACTTGTCGCTTAAAAAACAAAAACAAAAAAAAAAAAAACAAAAAAAACTTATCTGTAGCCTTATCTTCCCAGAGGAACTTCAGGTGGAGAGAAGTGGACCATTTTGGAGAAGCGTGGAGGAGCAGGCTGACAGAATGTGAAAGGTTTCTTGGAACATCAGGCTTAAAATTGCACAGGGCAAGCCCTGTTTTTTCCCAAATTTGGTGGGTTGGGGCTGGGGGAACAGGTGTAAGGGACAGGGCCCAGTAAATCCTCAATCCAGCTGAAAAACTGATGCAGGTGCATTTTGGATACCCCTAGTTGCCAACACTGTGTTTGTCTAGAGGCAACAGGCCAATGCATGGTCCAGGGCCGCTTTTGCATTCTCACTTCCAGTCCCAGACTACCCTAGAGGTGCCTCAAACAAAGGGCACCCTTGGAGAGTTTCAATCCTGTCTTGTGTATGTGGGGGTGGGGGTGGGAGATATGATAGTGGGGAGCAGGAAGGAAGAGGAGTGTAGCTAGATTGCAAGGTGGTTAAAACCTCAAGCCATTACCAGTGTCTCAGCCGCCTACAGGCACTTCAGGCACCCTAGGGTTTTTTTTTTTGGCTGAGAGGGGAGCCCCAAAGCAAAGCGAAACCGAGGAAAGGGCGCCCCCTATGCCCAAGCCCTGCCATCACAAGAACCTGCGGCAGTTGCCCACCCCTCTGAGCGTTGGCCGCCTCCCGCCTGGCTCCTGCCTGCTTACTGTGCAGCGGGGCAGACAGTCTTGGATGCAGGGATTTAGGGTGTCCAAGGCCAGCAGACCAAGCGCATACAGAGCGTCAGGAACGAGAGCTTTCCGCGACTTCTCGGGTTCCTATAGAGAGCCCTCAAAATACAGACTCCCCCTCCTCCATTGCCTACACTAGCCCTCCTGTCCCGAGCGGCTTGAAGCTACTTGGAGGCTGCCTCCCCCGCCCTCTGCCTCTGAGTCCCTTTCCCCTTCCCTCACTCCAGCCTCCTGGGAAACAAAGGGGCTTTTTATAAAGCGGATTGTTGGCGGCGGCGGCGGCGGGGGTGGGAAGGAGGGGGGAATCTATAAAGACAAGAAGAGGTGGGAGGGAGGGAAGGAAAGAAGCTGCGCGGCCTCCAGGGGCCCAGAGCAGTGGTGGCAGCCGGGAAGCTCTGGTGGGTGCTTGGTAGACCCCACCCGGTCAGTGAGCACCAGAGCGAGAGCCTGCGCCTGCCAAGAAACTGGGCCGAGCCACTATGATGCGCCCATCCGCCCACCGCAGACAGGGAACATGAGTAGCTGCCTTGGCCCGGGGCCGATGGAGGCGACATGATTCCCGCGGGGGTCTTCTCTGGAAGACCGTGGCCCTTTCCCTAGCAAACTCTTTGAGAATTGCTGAGGGTTGCGGAGACTTTATGTCTTTGTTACAGCACGGTCTCTCCTCCACTAGGCTCTTTCGCCCTCACAGACAATGTCCCGGAACCGGCCTTGGTCAGCTAACCGCATAGGGAACATTTTGCTTGGTGACGATACTCTAAGGGGTTCCTTCTGCTGCCAAAAAACAAGGACAGGCTACCCCAGTAACTAGAATCCAATCTCCCCATGATCCCTAGCCACCCGATGTCCCTGACCTCGCTCACACACACCCACATTCTGGGTGCCCGACTCAGCCCTCAGCCGCACCCAGCTGCAGAAGCCCAGCAGGGAGTGAATACCCCAGATGGAGGCGCGTCTGTTTGCCCAGGTTCCGATGGCTTTAGGGCCGAGTTTTCAGTCTGGGTAATCCTGTTAGTGTCCGCTCAGTCCGAATTTAATCACCGATCAGAATCAGGCAGCACCGCTAGCTTTCCAGGCTTCGGACTCGCTGCATCAGGACGGAACCTGGCCAAGCCAAGTGGCCAAGAAAAGTATTTGGCGGCGCTCCGGGGGGCTTCCCACCCGCCCTAGGCAGAGCCTGGCGCCTGCTCAGCAGCTGAGAGAATGCCCTGGAGCCTGGAGCGCCAATTCCTGCGCAGGGGCTCTGGAAACGTTGGGTGGGAAATCAGCAGGGGTTGCCTCAGGCCCCTAGCTCTGCTCCAGGCTGCTTTCATGAGGAGGAGTTGGCAAGTGGGGTGGGGGAAGCACAGGGGCAACACGCACAGCCCATACTCTGCTCCATGGCAGCAAATCGGTTTGGGGCGGGGGAATTCCTTATCCAGCACCCACTGCTGGACTCCGGGAGCTGGCATGAGAAGACAATGTCTCTGATGGCACCTTGGGCAGTGAGCGAGTGGCCCAGTGGTGTGGGGATGCTTCCTGAGAGCTTAACCTAGCCCAGGGAGCCCGCGCAGCTTTCGCCCTTCTATACCTTTTCTTCTTGGAATGCAGCCGCCTCCACCCAGTTTTGGATGTCCTCAGGGGCGCCTAAAAGAAGGCAGAGGCCAAAGACCCTGGGCTTAAAGACCTGCGCTCACCCTAGTTAGGCCAGTCTGAGAGGGGGGTAGCCAATCCCCAGCACCAGGTGGGCCGTGTGTTCAGAGCAAACTTTGGGGTCTCCCATTTCACAGCATCCCAGGGTCCCGTATCCTAAAAGATGGAGACTATAATTGGGGGCTATAAGTGCACCCTAGAGTACCCCCACCGGAGCAGTCGGACTTCTCGCACCCGCCTTCACCCTTACCGTGTTGCGGAGCTTCAGCAGCAGCCAGGGCAGAGCCAGAGGGGCGGGCGGCCGCCAGCACGGGCAGCTTACCCGCAGGCGCCCGCCGAATGGCCCTGCCGGATTGAAGATCACCCCCTGGCTAGCGGCCGGTGCCCCCGCGCCCGCCCGCCACCCGCCGCTTCAGCTCGCGGCCAAGTTCATGCTGGCGGCGCTGCAGTGGCGGCCTCAATCTGCTCGCTCCATTCCCACCGCCCGGCTCCGCGCCGCGCGCCCGGAAGGTGGAGTTTCGGGGGTTTAAGTTACTGATAGGCATTTCTCACTGCTGTGTCACTCGGGGAGGAGGAGACACGCAAGCCGCACACTCACACACCCTCACACTCACGGCGACGAGCAGCTCTGGTCTTAAAGGAGAAGCTGCGCTGCCCTGCCTGCGACCCCACCGGCCTGGAGCCATGAAAGGCAGTGTTTTCAGACCAAGATATAGCCACCAGTAGCCTAAGAGCCGGTCGCCCAAGGGACCTTACAAATCCTCCAGACACTTTTTAATGAGGAAAGGATCTGCGTGCTAGATTCGCAGTGGCAGCCTCATTTCTCCGTTATGGCTACTGAAGCAGCTGCGGGGAGATCAGAGAAGTGGAAAGAGTGAGGGTACAGTTACCTTCAAGGCTCCTTTGCAGGTGAAGGGTGGCCTGTACCAGCAAAGTCAAGTGGCTTGACTTGACTGTGCCCTGATGGGGAGAAGCAACAGCAGAGTTAGAAAAGGACCCTAGTCATAAATGGATGGAGCCACCTGAGAGCCATAGGAGACCCTGCTGGGCTTAGGGGGGAAAGCCATGTTCCTCAGTTTGGGAACAGAGGAAGCCAGTGGCTAGTGAGGGTTACTGATGGGCAGAAAAATAGTGAGCCTGAGGAAAAGCCAGCACCCAGCCGTGATAAGGTGAAAGAATGTTCCAGATTGAAGATAGAGGATCAGAGGACGAAAGACAACCAAGAGAAAAGTGACAAAGACAGACAGACAGACAGACAGACAAATAGACAGACAGATGATGATGATGAAGAAGCAAAGAGGGAGGGAGACCCTTTCTCAATCTCAGCAGAGCTTGACTCTGAAACCAGAGCTGCCAGCTCCCTTCCCTCCTTCTGGTAAGGGTGCTCACCTGCAGTGGGTGGCAGCTGCACTGGTGGCGCTAATCTTACTTCTCACTTCCACGTAGGGAGGCAATATGTCTGTAGGCTCACCAACAGCTCATACCTAGATGGTTAAACAAACCGACCAGTAGTGACTACAGTAGGGAGCTAGCCTCTCAAAGGTCAGCTATTAACCTACAAGCCACCGCTCCAACCCCCCTCCCCGCCCCCTGAGCAAATGCTCGCGCTTTTTCCCTCCTTAGCGTTCCTATCCTTACTCCCCCTCCCCTTCTCCCCCCTCCTGTCCTTAGCTCAGAGGCTGGTTGTTGTCCTGGCTGCCAGTAAGCTTATCCCGGAACTCAGGCGCGCTGGTCACAGTCTCTCTATTGAGCTCTCTCTCCCTTTCTCTGGGTCCAGGGCTAGCAAAGACCGTTCTAGAGTTAGGCTGGACTAGCAGCTATGGTGGAGTTGATCACAGAACCATCACCTGTGGCTTTTTGCAGTGCTGCGAGTTCCTTGTAAACTGCCAGGTAGATTAATGCGCACTCTGTACCCTGGCGCTGAGGCTGGAGTCTCTCTCTCCGTCTCTCTCCCCGTCTCTCTCTCTCCCTCTCTCCCTCTCTCCCTCTCTCCCTCTCTCCCCCTCTCCCTCTCTCCCCCTCTCCCTCTCTCCCTC
>NW_021620526.1:1892795-1918772 GCF_004785775.1 Grammomys surdaster
CCCCTCTCCCTCTCTCCCTCTCTCTCTCTCCCTCTCTCCCTCTCTCCTTCCCTCCCTCCCTGCCCCCTCTCTCTGTGCTCTCTCCCAGGTAGTGGGCTGCACCCCTTCTTGAAGGTACCTGACTCAGGCATGTTACTTACCTAAACTATGAATTATCCCTGTCGGTAGCGGCCCCAGCAGCAGCTGCTGCTGCAGTAGCAGTAGGCTACCAGAGGCTGAGCAACACAGGGGAATGTGTAACTACTCCCACAGCTCAGCTACCGCTGAGCTCCTGCAGGTACCTCTTAGTAGCAACCTGCAGCTTGTCTGCCTGTTTGAGGGAGTCCAGGGCCCTAAAGGGGTAGGGCTACTGCCCACTCAGCCCCTCCTTTCATACCCTCCCTAGCCCTAGGACATAGGACAATCTGGAGGGAAGGGGTTAAAACTTATAGAATCAACAAAAAATCCACTGGTGGGCTTCTTTGGTGCTACACAGCAGAGCTTTCTCTTCTAAGTTCTTAAGGAAGTTTTGTGGTGACCCAGCTCTATCTGGACCCAAACTCAAAGCACAGATGCTAGATACTGGAGGCATGAAGCATCCAAAGGGTGAAGGGGGTACATTCCTCAGCCTGGTTGTTTGGTAGGAATACATTGTAGCTGGGTCCAATCCTTTCTACTTTGGACCTGCAGTTGCCAGCAAAGGCTATGGATTGCTAGTGAGTCAATCTAGAGTACCCACACTCAGGGCTTACATAGAGATTTCACTTAGGGCTCCTATGGTTGACAAAGCTTGAGAGTCTCTTAAAGAATATCTGATTAAACAGAGTTAAAAGGAGTAGGATAGCCAAACACTGGGGGACATTGTTCAAGGGCTTGGTCTTTTATCGTTTAAATATGCTGTAGCCAAGAAGGTGGAAGGTAAAGTTCTACTCATCGTAATAGACCACTCAAGCCTCAAATCACCCAGAAAGGAAGGGATAATTATTCTTCCAAAGTGTTTTGAGAAGTAAAGATCATAGCTGTACCTGTCCTAAAGCTAACTGCCTGGCACTACTAGTTATCTAAAACTACACATGAATCCAATTTAGCCAGACTCCTGCTGGATCCTTAGCATGCCTAGCCATAGGTCAAAATCTAAGCCCAGGGCAACACATTGCATTGGAAGCTTCAATGGTTTTTCACTTTCAGCCATACTCCCATCTAGTCCCACAGAAATTCTAGCTTCAGAACAAAGCCACAATCTCAAATCTTTTCTGCTCCTCTGTGGATATCCTGTGCTTCCAGCCTCCTGCATCTCCTATTGGCTTACTCCAGGTGCAAGCTTGCCCAGTCCCTTCCTTCTAGTAGAACCCTCTGCTTCCTGCTATGCAAAATGCTGAATTGACTCCCCATAGCACTGTACAAAGCTGAAGGGTTTCTCATGGCCACGTGGGACACGTCTCCCTATCTCCTCCATTGCCATGAATCACCCTGAATGAGCCTCCTGACCCTTCTTCAACAGACTAGGTACCTTCCCACCTTAGGGCCTTTGCACTAGCTCTTCCCTATGGCTGGGATTCACTTCTCCCAGACAGGCCAGCCCCCTCATTTCCTTTATTCTTGATATAAATGTCACCTGGCCACCCTGTTTAATGTTTCAAAGCTCTACGCCCATCTCTGGCACTTCCTCTCCCTTGCCCTGCTTTGTTTTCTCCCCAGCACTCAGCAGCAGCTGCCCTCTATAAGTTACATCCCAGAAGGGCAGCCCTGAGCCTGCTTTATGTACCTCTGGGGTGTCCACTCTAACGGGTATGGCATCTCTATTGACTGTACATAGATTCTGTTTTTCCTGGAGCTTTCTAGGAAGCTGGGGGAGGGGATGCTGGCCACAGGATTGTGCACACTCTAGAAAAGAGACACATAGCTGTCATTACATTATTTTTCAGGAGGACTTTGATCTAAACAAATGTTAAGAAGGATGCAGGTCAAGCAAAGAGCTTGATGTTAGTACCATGGAACCTTGATGTCATCAAGGGACACTTGAGCCCAGAAACATAGGTGGCTGTCTTACAAGTAACCATAAAGGTCCAGTGAGTACTTGTTTCAGTTACTGTTGGAAACATGGGTTCATCATGGTTGACATCTAGGGTATATCCAAGGTTGATTAAAAAGGAGAGGGGCTTTCTCTTCACTGAGTAGATTGATGAAGACACCCAGGGTTCTTTTGTCACCCACAATGTAGTCCTGAGTCTTAAACTAGCGGAATATTTTCCATTTTCCTAGATACTTTGCTCTACCTACAAGAATATATGTATCAGGTTCTAGATAATGAAATACTGGATTCTGATACATAAAGGCATGTGCTCATTGGCACACATCTTACAGAGGCAGAGCAATAAGTAATTGTATCTCAAAGCTGGGTGTGTGGCCACCTGCTTAGTGGATACAGTTCTGGCTTGTGAGTGTAGACATACAGAGGAATCCCATAGAAGTCTCAAGGAACTGAGGCCCCCACCCCCAGGAAGGTCCTGGTTCTGCTACTGAGAGGCTGTCAAAGCCTTGAGGATGAGCTATTGGAGTCCAGGGGCACTATGCCAAGGCATATATAGGCCCTGCCTTAGATCTGACCCAAACCTGAACCTGCATGGTTTTGAAAACAATCAGCAGCTACCCGTTATTCAGTCAGGTTCCTGTGAACACATGCCAAGTGTTCAAAAGTTCACATGACAAATGGTGGGGGGAGGGGTTATCTGGGTAGCCTCTGGAATTCTATTTTGGGAGTGGGGCTGCCCAGGTAGAGCCCAGGGAGGAGTCACTTGTTGACTAAAAATCCGGAAACATACCTGGTTGCTGTTCATCTTCCCTCCTTTCTTCCCTTGCCTCTAAGGGCTCCTACTGCTGATGATACTAAATGCAAACGGCACCATCTCCTGACTGTCCCAGTTTTTTGTTTGTTTGCTAAAACAAAATCATGTTGGTAGTTTCTGCCTTGTTTTGGAATGGTCAAGGTTGCATACAGTTCCCTCATACCTGTAGGTCACCCTTACCAGGGTACTCAGCTGTTATGATTTGAATCTGAAATGTCCTCCACAGGTTCATGGATGGTTTGAGTGCTTGGTCCCTAGTTGGTAGTGGAAATTTTAGGGGATCAGGTCTAGGTAGAGTAAGTAGGTTGTTGTGTGGAGCTGTTAGAGATGTATTATCCCTAGTTGCTTACTGATTTTCTCTGCCTCCTGTTCAGACACAAAGTTAATCGCTGTCCTCTGTCAAACATTCCCCCCTGCCTTGAGGTCCCACCCAAGCACAAAGGGACAAAGAACCACAGAGTGAGTTAACTCTAAGTTAACCCTAAGCTAACATATTCTTATAAGTTGTTTTGGTCACTCATTTCATCACAGTTAACATGAGAGGAACTAAGGCACTCGCCTAGAGCTTATTAGCCATCAAATAAGGGGATGCTGTTGTGATTATTATCCTAAACACCCATGGAGACTGGAGATTGGGATTGAATCTAACAAAATGCAGCACATTCAAGTGACAACTCAGGCTCTGGATGGAAGTCCAAACCCCTGATGATGCCTGGCTTCTTTGTAAGTGCCCTGGTTGTCTGTACCAATTGAAAAGGCAGAGTCCAGCACCATGGTGGACATCTTCTACTGGTACAGTAGAAGGAAGTCCTTAGGAAACAAACTGAATTCTTTCTCTTTCCTGAGTTCTTAAGCAATTTTAATTTTCTCTGGAATGTCATTAATAGTAAGCATTTCTAAGAAACACAGTGGAAACAAATAGGAAATAGTTAAAATATTGATTGTAATTTCCTGGATACTCTTCGGATTTAAAAAAAAACATTTAGCTTTTTTGAAAGCCCACATTAGCAAGTGAACAGTTAATTAAGGAGCTGTAGAATAGCTTGCATTGATTTCACCATAAAGCCAGGAAATGGTAGCTAAAAGTCATTTTTTTATCTTCTACTCCTTGCTTACCATGAACTCGGCTTCCCAGATTGCCATAGGTAAATCATTAAAGCATAGATAAGGATGGGAAATAGCCTTTGAAACAGGCATGGGTAAACAATTTAGAGAATTAACATAGATCCAGATGGCTGGAAGCTATCCCCCAGCACCATACAGAAAACTGAAAGATATTGTTAAAGCACTTGTGTAGACAAAATTATGCAGATGGCTTACTAATTATTGATTTTCATGCTATGACATTTTCCCCAACAGCGCAGGCACTACTCAGGCCCCACATGGGAAGACATTCTATCCAGTGCTGTAGAACCCTTCAGACCATTGTGATTTTGTGATAAAAAAGGAAACAAAACAGCACAACACCGGTCTGTGGCTGTCCTGGCAACCAGCTGAGCTGCTGCTGCCCTATCATCATAACCGTGCAGAAGGTTAATATGACCCAACAACATCAGGAGAAGTTTTGACCAAGAAGTTTGGAGAGGAAATCCAGACATGGTGCCCTAGATGACCCAAGGCAAAACACAACCAGAAGGAGCTGACGCTCAAGGACAGACCTACTATGTGCCAGGCCTTGTGCCTCCCATCTGATGAGCTCACTGAGGCCCCCAACAGCAAATTTCAGAAGTAAGCAAACTGAAGCTCAGCGAGATTATCACCATGGACGCAAGATTTTAATGTACTAAGCATTGTCCATAGCGCAGGCTCAGTATCACTTGGTTAGCACAAAGCTCCCCAGGGAGGAGGTGAGGAAAATGTACATTTCACACATAGGCTCTGTGCCTGGTGCTTCAATGGCTGGCCTGCCTTGACTTATGAGAAGGGCTCTCTTGTTTGCAGAAATTGTGTTAGCTCATTGATGAGACCTTGATAGCTTGAAATTGGTTGTAGTGGAAATAATTACTCCAAGAAATGGGCATTTGCTACAAATTAGAGTGGGTTGATAAACACCAGCTAAGCAGCACTGATGAGTAACTGTGGCCAGGGCCAGTTTGGTAGCATGTGAAATGGAGAAAACAATAGTGATCACCATATCAAAGCACTGAAATAATTAAATACAATAATACAATTGCCTAGGATAGTAGGACCATGGGCCATATAGGTCCATGAAAGATCCAATATACAGCATGTCTCTGGAAGGTTATACTGAAGCTAACAGTTGATGTCATCTAGAAACATCAAAATCACCATTAACACTGGTTCAATGCCTTATGTTTGTGGTGATGTGCAAGCAAATGAATTGTATTGCCAGCCATAGAAAGTGGAGACAGTTAAACATGGTATAAAATATTTGATACTACATGATTGGACATTTATCATATTTTTGAGAGGGTCTCATGTGGTTTGGGCCAGCCTCAAGCTTTATATATAGCCAAGGATGATCTTGACTTTATGCTCTGTGTTCCTGTTTTCCAAGGGCTAGGATTACATGTGTGTATGTACCACCATGTCTGGTTTTTATGTGGTGTTGTTGGTCAAACCCAGGGCTTTGTGCATGGTAGGCAAACATTCTACTTATAGCTATGTCCTCAGCTCCATTTCTCACACTTTTAATTGCTAGTTTAGAACGGACTACTTATAAAAATAACAATTTACTGTAAAAAAAACAATCTGTCACATTATAGCACTTCATGCTTTTGCTGTTTTTTCCAATTCTTGATGGCATCATTTTCTCTTGTATTTGATTTTATGCTGTGATGGTTGTCATGGCCCTAGGGACAACACATTATATAATATATCTGTACCGTATTCCTTAGGGAGTTAGGCAATGTAGGTCTGTGTAAGTACATACCATAATATTAGCAGATTGATCATATTACCAAAAAGGCATTTCTTAGAATACATCTCTATTATTAAATGTCACATGACTGTATAAGTGATCAGTTTGTGCTACTTATAAAAACAAGCATGCCACTACTGTTATTAAATATTATGGTAATTATACTTAGGTGGCCATACATTTCTTTTAGATCAGTGGTTCTCAATCTGTGAATCATGACCCCTTTGGGGTTGAAGGACCCTTTCACAGGGGTCACTTAAGACCATTGGAAAATACAGATATTTGCATTACAATTCACAACAGTAGCAAAGTTACAATTATGAAGTAACAAAAATAATTTTATGGCTGGGGTCAGCACAACATGAAGAACTGCATTAAACTATATTACTGTATAAACTGCATTATTAAAGGGTCACAGCATTAGGAAGGTTGAGAACCACCGATCAAAGTAACAATATCCCTACTAGTCTCCCTACTTCCAGTTTTGTCTCTTCCAGTGTAGCCTTTTCACAGGTACTTTGATTAATTTTTAGAATACTGATCGTTATCTGCTTAAAATATATCAATGGCAACTCATTACCTTTCAGGCTGAAGTTCCACCTCTTTATTTAACATATATTTTTCATCTAAAGTGGTCCTTTTGCAAAATACCAAAATCTCTTAATTTTCTAAGACTTCTACAACAAAAGTAATCAAGTCTGGGGTTGGGTGGGGGCTTCCATGGTTTTGGAGCCTTGGTCCATGAGAGGAAGGTAGTGTTCAGGCTAATTCATTCTAGGTCTGAGAGGGAAAATCTGTTTCAGATCCCTTCTTCTGACTTGAAGATGGCTATATTCCCCCTCTGTCTTTTATATCCTTTTTCTTCAAGGTATTTATTGTGTGTTCACATTTCCTGTTTTTGTAAAAGACACAGATATACTGGATTTTGGGAGGGATTATCCCTACTCCAAATGGCCTCATCCTAACTGATTACATATCTAATGACACTATTTCCATGCTTAAGTATTGAAGTGAAGTTGGAAGTTCAACTTATGAATAGGAGAGGCACAACTCAGTCTATACCAGCATACCCCTTGGTTTTCAAGAGTTAATGTCTTTCTCACAAAGTACTTCATCTCAACATCTCCAGAGCTCATTTTAGCCTCACTTATCTCTCCTAGTCCCTACTTTTGACCAAATGTCATCTCAATTAGGCAAGGTTGAGATTTAAGGTACAGTTAACTCATCCTGGTACCAAATTATTTTCCATTTGTAAATCTGTGAAACTAAGTAGTAAGTTACCTGCTTCTTGGATGTAAAGGTAGGACAAGAATAAGGCAGCTGTTCCCAATCTAAATGAAGAAGTGGGAAGGACAAAAGAGGTGCTTGCTTGTGAGAAAGTCTAAAATCCAGTAGGTCAGGTCTCATCCCATTTCACAGTTTGAGAACTTCTTTGGCTTGATGCTCTGCCCTCCAGGCTTGTCCTCAGCCTTCACCAAGACAACCCATGCGATGGACACAGCAAATCTCAAATTGTTCTGAAGCAGGCTGTTCTTTCACATATACATGCTGTGCACAAGTTGTTCTCTTCAGGCATCCATGGGCCCTTCTTCCTCTGATCACTGTGGCACATAACTGTAGTTATTGAGTCCTGGGTAGAGCCTTAGCTCCACATCTAAGAGGTTTTCTTTGACCACTTCCTGCATCTGCCCCAGAAGAAGGAGCTCCATGTATTGTGAAATGTACTTTCAGTACCTGTGCAGTTGTCAGGGTAGCCACTATCCTGCTTAAAACTGCCTATCCTCCTGCTCCCTCTTTAGAATGGGTGCTCCTTGAATTCAGGTAGCAGCACTTCTTGATCACGTCTTTGTCACAAAGGACTGAGTAACTTTTAATGCACAGTAACAAATGCACAAAGGAACCTTTCCTGAGTACCTACAGTGTACAGAGTATTAGACTTGGGTTTTCTATTCTTTGAAAGAGGAGGGAGAATGAAAAATTATATCAGTCATTAGAGACAACTTATGTTACATGCTTGAGATATGGAGGGAACTCTTAGCTATAAACTGACACCTCACAGTTTATAGCTTATTGGACAATGATGCTGACATAATATAAAAGAACAACATAGTGAGAGAGCATGTTTACAAACTCTAGGCTTTAGCACGTAGAAAATATGTGACCTCAGGCAGCATACTTACCTCTCCTGTGCTTCTGTTTCCTTAGGTGTAACACGGGGCTACCTCACAAAGTTAGTGTGGAAAACTCAATGTGTTCATAGCCGCCAAATAGTACCATTATTCAGAGATAGGCACAGCTTAAGTAAGTGTTCTAGCACCTACTGCTGCTGAATCCTGCTTGTCTGGCCTAGAACAAGATTTCAGAAAAGCAAGTTTCACTCTTGTCCTGTCCATGGTATGACTTCAGTAAATACTTCAGTATGTGGGAAGGATGTAGATCTCTAAATACCCAGTGGTACCAGATGTAAAGTAATGGCAAGATTTATGGTCTGGAGAAGAGTACCCTTGGTTCTTGACTCTGTTCTTCCTTATGGACCAAGACCTCTGTCTTTCTGGCTCTTTCTCCTGAGTAAGAAGCAAGTGAGGTCAGAAGATACTTGAATTCCTGTGAGCATCCTCTATGAGTAGTACCTCATCACTATGTTAGTGACTCAAGACTGGGATCCAGAGAAGCCTTTGTGCCTCTGAGAGTTTTCTCAAAGCACTAGCAAAGCGGCAGTATATGGGAAATTATGATATTGGACAGTAGCCAGGAGGAAGAGAGTACGTACCTTACATGGGACTGAAATGTCCCTGTGGTTCAGAGAAAGGAGATTCAGAGAAGAAGGTAAAATCAGAGCCTTTGCTGCAGCCAAATTTCCATCTCAATGCTGTGTGCCTGCAACTTTATGCCCAGCTCTGGATCAAACATGCTGGCATCACATTGCACTGGAAGCAAAGCAAATGGGTTATACTAATCAAATCTTCTGGACCTGGTGAGTGGCAAATTCATAACTGGCTAAGAGGACCTTGGTTCCTGATTCAAGAGCAGTGAAAATCCAAGTTTGATAGGGTGTCACACTGACAATTGCATTGATTGTATAGAAGGGGTACTGTTTACTATCCTGCTCCTGTCCCAGTCCTTGACCCATACATGTTATAGTTTCATGGCCTGGCCTGTCTGTGAAGTGACAGCCACACACTGGCTTCCTCTTCTTAAAAAGTAAGCATGGCAACATATCATCTCACAAGAAGCACTGAACTGTGCTACTTCATGAACTTCTATGGCTCAGAGAATCAAGAAAGAAACCTTAAGAAGTTTCTGCAAGCGTAAGCAAAGCTGGAGGGTCAGAGCAGAAGCTACATTCCTTTTCAGCAGGATAAACAACAAACAGAGCATTTCCTACCCTTGACAGAGACCAGAACTTTCTGTCTCCTGCCAAACTTCATGCCCACGTCACTTGCTCTCTACTCAGGGATTGTTTCTATTAATGAAATGGCAATCCTGCCAGTGTAACATTACTTAGTGATTTATTAGTGATTGTTGATTTTCAATTGTGGTTTCCCAGGGTTGTGGGATGGAACAAATTGAAGGTGTCCTGCCATTGGAGCTCTATCAATTTGCTTGAGGCCAGTGAGCTCAGCTGAAAGTAGCTCATCTGTGACCAACGACACCTGGAGATGAATGAGATGGGGCCTTAGAATGGACATGTACTACAATGCAAGCTAGTCTTATCTAGTACACCTTAGATAAAAAAAAAAAACAGTGCAAAAAGTTTTGTGTGGAGTGTTGGACAAGGTGCAAGGAAGTCAAAATGAAGCCTCCCAGGATTTTGAAGCATCATAGTTCTTGTGGCAGAGAACTTTTCTCTTATAAAACACTTCCTGAGTGCCTATTAGGCCCTGATAAAGAATTAGTGCCCACCTACAGCACCCCAAGTACAAGACTGCAATTGCTCATCACAAGCTAGATAATCAAACACATCAAGTTATAAGGTCAGCCACTTAATATTAGCAATCTATTGTATTAGAAAAACAGTATTTTTACTTTGGATCCAAGAAAGATCAACAGTCAAGTACATTATAGAAGCAGGTAAAACAGACATATGTCACCTGCATTTGTTAATGTATCTCACACTTATGACCTTATGAGGTTTTCCTATGGCCGAATTACAGAGGACAGAATAATCATGGCTTGGTTCTCAGATAGATTAGTACAGTAAATGGGTGAAACAAGACCAAGGGTTATTATCACATTCTAGTATCTTTTATGAAATGGCCTAAAGGAGAGTGGTAAAGTGAATTACCCTTCAGGGGTAGAGTTGAAAACAGAAGTGTTGGAGATCAACTGGTTATAAGGAGAAATCGTCTCTAAAAGGATATACTGCTGGGCAGCAGCGATTGGCCTAGCATGTTGTCATAGAACATACCCATAGATTATATCCATTTCTTCAAATCCACAGGTCCAAGTCTTAAGTTTTAAAACCTCAGAACATGACCTTATTTGGAAATGAGGTCACTGGTCATGTAATTAGTTAGAACAAGCTCATTCAGGAGTAAGATGGGCCCTGACTCAACATGAGGAGTGTAATCATAAAAAGAATATTAGGCACAGATACACATTTAGAAGAAAGACAATGTAAAGAGATACATAGGCATAATATGGCTACCTATGAGCCAAGGAGAGAGAGAATGAGAACAGACATTTCCCACATAGCCTTCTGGATGAGCCAACAGCCCCCACACCCCCTCCCAATGCCTTAGTAATGGACTTCTGACCTCCATGAACTATAAGCCAATAAATGTCTAAGCTTTCCAGTCTATAGAATTTTGTTACAGAAGTCAAAACAAACAAAACATACTATTTAACTGGGGGCCTTTAAGAAACATGTTTATAAAGTGAGATTTGCATGCCTGGAGAAGAATGCCTGGATAAGGCTATAGACTGGGCACAAAGCTTGAGGTTCTTCATGCCTCAGCACACAGGCACATTTGCTAAGGTTGGCAGAATAATCTTTTTTATTAAGACAGTCAGAGTAAGTGGCTCCCCAGGGCTGGTGCACTAGCTCCATTGTGGCATGACTTTCTGGGGAGATGTGAACAAATATAGTCACCACAGATAGAGCACCAACAGACTGAAGAAATCGTTCTACCTAATTCAAGATGATTGAAGCAATGAACTTACAGTATAAATTATGGAAACATGGGTGAGGAGTTATTTACAGGAGTACAAGTCACTCAAAGGCAGCCATGTTATTGAGAAGACAGCACAGATAATGGAAGCTGCAGCCGTGTTTCTTTGCAGAACTTGAAGACAACTCAGTCAGTGTCTATTCCAAGCATTGTTACATTGTTTCTGCTGATATAACCATGAGAAGGGACCATGTGAATCATTTAAATTGTATTAATTAATTAATTACTCTCTCTCCATCTCCCTATCTCCCTGTACTCTGTCTCTGTCTCTGTCTCTGTATCTCTCTCTCTCTCTCTCTCGTGTGTGTGTGTGTGCGTGTGTGTATGCACGTGTTAAGCATGTATGCAGAAATTGGAGGACAAGATCTAGAAGTTAATTCATTCATTCTGCTGAATGGGCTCAAGGGATCAAATTCAGTTTTCCAGTCCTGGCACTAAGAACTATTATCTGGGACACCCTCATACAGATTTGTTTTGGGAATCTTTGAACTTTCTTTGCTTCCTGAGCTTGTGAGTTGTAGGAGTTCTGGAATCTTAAATGTTGTGTGTTCTATGTTCCTTCATCCAGAAAAGGATATTTCCAATTAAAAGGAAATGACTAAACAACCATCCATGAATGAAATATTCATGTGGCAGAGATAGATCCTAGAGTGAAGCCAACAACATCATGTTTCTTCTTTCTCACCAAGACTGACCTAGTACTACCATTCTTGAATGTCTGTCCATTAGCAGTAGAACAGAATGCAGAATCCTCAAGAGGTCAAACTAGGCACTTGGTGATTGTATGTATTGGGCCATTTTCACTTTGAAAAGGTCGAAACTTAGTCTTTAATGTCAATGATACCTACTATAGATATGCATTTACCTTTCATGTGCATGGTGGCTTCATCGTCACCATTGTGCCAGCACCTCCAGAATGCCAAATCAACCCATAACATTGTGCTGTTCTCTACACAGTGTTCCCTCAGATCAAGTGGCACACTTCATGGCAAAGGAGGTATAATAATAGACACAAGAGTCACTGGTATTACCATGTATCAAATCACTCAGTATTAGCATGTCTAATAAAATAGTTTATTAAAGGCTTATCTAAGATATCATCATGAATGCCATTACACCATGAGTTTGTATTGATGTCTCATGGGACCCAGCAAACACATAGATACAATAGCCCATTGTACTAGATTGAATAAGAATGGCCCCCATTGGCTCATGTATTTTTTTGAATGCTTCATCACCAAGGAATGGCACTATTTGAAATGATTAGAAAGATTAGAAGGTATCCTCCTTCTCTTCTTCTTCTTCCTCCTCCTCCTCCTCTTCCTCCTCCTCGTTCTTCTTCCCCCCTACCCCTTTGCAGATCAAGATGTAGCTCTCAGGTACTGTTTCAGCATCTGGGTGCATGCTACCATGTCCCCTTCTGCCATGATGATAATAAACTAAACCTCTGAAACTGTAAGCAAGCCCCCAATTAAATGCTGTTGATAGACACTTAGATTAGTTTCATAACTTAGCTATTATGACTAGTTCTGTCATAAACATTGTTGTGCAGCTGTCTCTGTGATATGTTGATTTAGCATCCTTCAGATAAATATACAGGAATGATATAGCTGGTTTTTGTAGAGGCTTCATACTGACTTGTATAATGTCTGTGTTTACACCCCCACTAGAAGTGAACATGGATTTATTTCTCTTTCATCTACATCATCACTAGGATTTTTCATTAGTTTTCCTAATGATCATCATTCTGATGAGGGTGAGAGTGGTATCTCAATGTAGTTTGTTTTTGTTTTCTGTTAACAAGTGAGGTTGAACTTTTTTGTGAATTTAATGACCGTTTATATTTTATCTTCTGAGAACTATCTGTTTCATTAGCCAACTTATTAATTGGGTTGTTTGATTACTTGATAGTTTTTTAAAAATTTTAGAATAATTTTCATTTTAAAATTTATTATAAAATATGTCTTATATTTTTATTTTTTTTGTGTATGAATGTTCTGTCTGCATCTCCATGTATGTCTATGCACTGTGTGTGTGTGTGTGTGTGTGTGTGTGTGTGTATACATGTGTGTGTTGCCTGTGGAAACCAGAAGAGTAGAAGAGTACATTGGTTCCACAGGAATTAGAGTTACAGAAACTTGCAAGCTGTTATATGGACACTGGGAATTGAACCTGTGTCCTCTGTAAGAGCAATTATTGTTGTTCATTGTCTCTCTAGCCAAAGACTTAGTCTTTTTAGTTCTTTGTATAGTTTAGATATTAGCCCTCTGCCAATTCTATAGTTACCAAAATAGTTTTGCAATTTCATAGATTGTTTCTTCACTTGACTGTTTCCTTTGTCTACAGAAATATTTTAGTTTCATAAAATCTCATGGATCAATTGTTGGCATTATTTCTTGAGCAATTGCATCCTTTTCAGAATGTTTACCTACATCTATATTTTGAAATGTTTTTTCCTATATATTTCTCTAAAAGTTTCAGAGTTTCAGTCTTAAGTCTTATCAAATTAGAGGTGATTTTTTGTATAGGGTGAGATAGGCATCTAGTTCATTTTTCTATAAGTAGATATCAAGTTTCCCCAGCATCATTTGTTGAAGAGGCTGCATCTTTTCACTAATGTATGTTTTTGGCTGGGCCTCCATGGATTTATATTCTATTTTATTGATCTATTTCTGGCTTTGGGTTAGTACCATGCTGGTTCTTTGTTATAAATATAGAGGCCTTTATACATTCATATATCACTTTGGGTGTGTGTGTGTAAGGGCACATCTGTGCATATGCATATTTGTGTCAGAAGTCAACTTTCAGTGCCATCCACCTTGAGTTTTTGTTGTCATTGACATTGCGGGGGCAGTTTTCTCATTGCATGGAGCTCACCCCCCCTCAAATATACCTGCTTTACACCTTCAAACTTCTGCCTAATTTGCTCTTCATACAAGCACATTTTTGCCTGTCTTTGGTTTCCCAGTTCTGGAGTTAAACACACACACACCACCACCACCACCACTATGCCTATTTTTTCCCCTTTTCACTTGAGTACTGGGGATTAAATTCAAGGCCTAATGCATGTGCAGTAAGCACTTTACCAGCTGACCCATCTCCCTAGCCCCATGTGTTACATTTTTGTGTTGACTTCCTTACGTTGCTCTGTGCATGCTTGCTCCCAGGGCAACAGAAATGCTGGAGATAACAGTAGCCCTCAGGAGTCAAGATGAGCTTCACTTGGCAAGCATGGTTTGTGTGATATAAGGCTTGCGAGTAGAAAGCAGTTTAGGATATGGGGCAATGTTTCTTGTAGGGATGGAGAAAGTGTTCTTGAAAGGTCACTGGATGTTTCAGCCTCAGAATCTTGGGCTGGAATGGCTTGAGGTGTAGGGAAAGTATAGATGGCTGAACTAGAACACTCTTACTAAAAGAAGGTAAAGCTTTGGAGAAGACAGGACAGAATAGACTATCATATCTAGGGAATATATTGGCCATCTGCTGGGGAGAAATCAACTCTACCTCCCCTGAAACTGGAGAAAAAGGAAGGAAAGAGGGCAAGAAAGTCTATGGAGATATGGAGGAGGCTGGGGGGATGGAAACCTCCAGTTGAAGTTTTTGTCTCCTTCACAAACCCTGAGCGGTGGCTGCTGCTGGTATAGTTGGGGTGAGCAGGAGGCTAGGACTTAGAGAAGTCTCACGAGAAAGGCTCAAGTCAGCTGCTGTGGGGAATTCCAAAGGGATCTAGTTGGGAGTAGCACCTGCCCTACCTGCCTATAGGGATAGACATCTGCAGCCTTTTCACAGAGTCTGGGGATGTTGTTTGACGTAGAGTCGGTGCTCCAAGTGCAAACGGAATTGCAGCAAATGTACATATACCCTCCATTTGACCCACATTTAGCTTCCTTCCCTAGTGTACCCCCTCAAATGCACCCCCTTCCCACCTTCAAACTTCTGCCTAAATTGCTCCTCATGCAAGCAACAACTGGTCTTAGATCCCCCAAGCCACAACCCACATTCTTCAAATCCCAGCTCAAAGCCCCACCTCTAAGAAGCTATCTTTGTGATTAATACCGACCATTCTCCAACCCCTCAGTAGCAGCCTGAAACTGTCCCTCTTTTCCAATGCACTCCTGTAACTTTTGCTGCTTTCCAAATTTAGCCAGGGCTAGAAGACAGTAAGTGCCTGTCCTAAGGCCCTGTTAGAATGATATTTCTAAAGGGTAAAGGTGAACCCACTTTCTCTTTCTGACCCTTTTTACTTCACAGTAGGTAAGAAAAACAACTCAGTTTCCTTGAAGATTAGTGGTGTCAGAGAGCCCCAGGCCATTCCAGGGCTTCTTAAGTCAGCTTTAGAAAGTCAAGGGAAGGCTTCAGTTTACACAAGTGACTCATGCAGAGCTTTGTGAGTATGGGTACAAGTGAGTTTCTGCACATTTTTCTAGATAGAAGTTTCATGACTTTTGAGGGAGATCTTCAAAAAACTTTAATTTTCTAACCTTTCTTGATACTGCTCATCTTCAGTCAAAAAGCAAGTCTAGATCTTCAAATGCTTGCTACTCCCATGTCTTTAGGCCACCATCAAGAAGTTCTGGTCATAGATATGTAGACTGAACCAGAATCCAATCTACTATCCATAGTATCCCATCAAAAGGATAATATTTATGGGCAGAAGCCTCCAAGTTTATGACTCTTATGAAAATTAATAAATTTTAACCTGTTGAATTTGTAAGGCCTTTAAAAATGTGTCAAGGGTAATATTTCTCGAACTGTGTTCTACAGTCCATGACTTGCACCAAATGTGGATAGCTATTCAGAGAAACAAAGATCCTGACATCAAAAATAATTTGGAGATATAAATTAGCTGGGGAGTGCTTGCTCAGCACATGTTGGGTCCCAAGTCCAATCTACCAAAATAAGAGCTAGGAGGTTAAATAATGTTATAGTTCTGTTTTCAGCAAGAGTTCTTAGGATATTTACTTTCAATATATGCTTTGAATTTTCTGGAGATACGGTAAACAAATTTTCCCAGCTATAATTACAAAATAATGCCTTTGTAAAGTGTCAGGCAGAAGTTGAGTTTCAAAGAATTGTCTTGTCTACAGGTCTAATTCAACTTAGCCAATTTACAAAGGTGACAGCAGAAATTCAAGAAGTGACAAGTCTTATCAAAGCTCATCTCAAATACTCACGTTATTAAAGGTGAAAGGGGGTGGTTCCAGAGTCTCTCAGCAAGGGTGTTGTCCAGTGCAAGGTTATATCGAATGCAGTTCCAGGATCTTCCCCTGGATATTCCCTGGGATCTTGTTAGAAACTTGATGTTAAGCTCATTCCCACACTGTCAATCTAGATTCTGCATTTGAATCAGCTTACTGGGACATTGGATGCCACATTCAAGCAAGACAAAGGTGGCATCAGTTATTTATTTTCAGTGTTCTGTTGTCTAGGCATAGACTGGGAACCACTTCATAAGATTTGGGGTATTCTATTTAGTCCTCATTTAAGCAGAGAACTCGTCTGGATTTAGAAGCTTTCTTAGGGGTGAGCAAAGAATAAGACATAGCTCTCTCCTAACTTGTCCCTACCTAAGCTACCAGGAATGCATGCTATGAACAGACACATCTGTATCCCACAGATGTGCTACATACCATTGGAAATACCTTCAATTGTTCCCTGAATCAGGAAGTGTTCAACAGAGAAATATACAGATACATTTAGAGGAATTGATTTGTACAGTTGTGTAGTTGGCATGTTTGAAATTTGTAGAGCAGGGGGCTAGCTGGGAACCCAGAAGTGAATTGATCCTTTAGTTCTGAGGCAGACTTTCTTCTTCCTCAGAGAACTCAGGGCTTACTTTTAAAGTCTTAAGTGGATCAGTTAAGACTAGCCAAACTGCTAAGGAGACTATTCCTTTTACAATGTCAACCACTTGCAGATACTAACAAAACCATAACCATATCACACTAGTGTTTGATGGGCTCATTGGGCACCATGACATGACTAAGTTGAGACATAGATCTGACCCTCACACTCATGTCAACATTACAGTAACCCTACAACTAGCTCCATTTTACTGTTAATGAAACTGAGATGCTCAGAGGGTAAGAAATCCACCCAAGGACAGAGATTAGCCAGTGACAAAAGCAGAACTGAGATATAGATAGCAGAGATTCAAGTGGTTCTTGCTACTTGGCCAGGCTATATCTACAGGTGACATGGCCACTGATAGCCTAACATTCAAGAGTGGTCACACCTGGAATCTGGTTCTGGACTTAGGGACTAGTACATTTCCCCATGCCAATGTCTTCCACTGGCAGAAGATGCTTCCTAAAGTCAGCACAGACTTGACATTTATTTGGACAGAAATTCTTTCTGCTCAAGGAAACATTACATGTTGCCCAGGCATGTGTGCTCAATCTTGTTGGATGGATGAGGTAGTCTCACTGCAAGTTTGAGAAGTGAAGTCTCCAGACCCCTACACTCCTAGACTGCCCATGCACCATCTGAACATCTTTAATACTGGACTCCTTCCCAAATACATGCCCAGGTAGACCCTAACCCAGGGCTGTGGGATACTGATTTCTAAAGCATCTTCCATACTGACAGCTAGGTTAATCTATAAGGAGCTACACTTTCATGGGGTTCTAATCTTAGATGAAATCAGGCTGAGAAGTGATAATGTGGCTGACACCTTGGGCCTGACACGAGACTCTCAAGAGAAACTGTAGTATGGTGACATACTGGAAGATATAGCTAATATCAAGTTTAGAAAGAAAATCTGGCCTAGGCAAGTCAGTTTGGGTAGACTAGCACTGGAAGTCTCAGAAAGATAAGATGAGAAGTCTGGGTTCTTGTTCTTGTACTTGACCCACTGGGCTTCCATAAGATGGCTCCTTAGAGTATACATAGGTCTCTGCAGAGTAGCAAACATTTTTCCATAATTTATTTATTTTTCTATAAATTCTATAAATGCAGTCATGTGGCAATTCTTAGAATAATTGTTGGTTGCATACTAGACATTAGAAGTGGAATAGTGACCAAGATCAAATTTATTGCTGTTTTTCTGATGCTTGCTGTAGAGCAGGGAGCAGAGACTAGAAACAAAAACCTCCAAGAGTAAAGTATGAAAGAAGGAAAGTTTCCAAGCAGCTCTGAAGGGGAGGGAAACCACATATAAAACTGTGGTAAGGACAAGATGAAGGAGGGACATTTGAGTATGGATGTCTTATTTCTCAACTATGGGCTTCCTATCTCTCTGATATTGCCCCATTATTTCTCCCCCTATTCTTATCTACTATCAACTGCATTGTTGAATTTTTTTTCAATCATTCACCCAGAGAACTTAACCAATGAACCAGATTCTACACTGGCTTACTTCAGTGAAATTAGGCAACAAAATTGAGGCCCTTGGCAATTTAGAGAGAAGTCTATACCACAGACATCTAGAGAAGCTAACCAACCCTACTTGGCTTTCTTATCTCCCTGCTAGATACATGCTTCTCCTGATGATCCCCAGCACATGTGATTGGGGCTAGATCAGGGGAACTCAAAAGGAGAGATGCTGTGCTGTAGATGTTGCTGTGTTTAGATTTGAAAGAAGAGAGGATTGACTCAACCACATTTGGTTCTTTCCTATGCTCAAGCAGCCTGTTTTACAAGTTAGGCAAATTAAGTTTAGAAAGGAAAGAATGTGACTCCTCCAAAATCATTTGGTTTTGAAGGATTTTGGAAGGAAACAGGACTCTACATTTAGTGTCCCCAGTATAAAGCCATCTGGAGAGCATGAAGGAGCATAGGTTAGAAAGAAGCAGCAAGGGTGCTGATTCACTGGTCTCCCTGCGCTGAGTTAGGTAGTTTGTGCTGAGATGATCCCTGGAAGGCTTTCCAGGTATGGACAGCAATGCTTCTCATGACTATAGAATTCAGAGTTGACATGCTACCCCTGGGCCCTCTTCTGCTGTGACCCTTCCTGAAAATTAACTTTACATATTTTTTTTGATATGACAGCCAAGGCCCTTTGAAAGGTTAGCTTTACCCTCTGTCTATCTCTGTAGTAAACACTGCAGGATTATCTCAGACCATCTCTGTGACCTCCGTGTATGAGTTGCTTGATAGGTACCCCTACATTCCAATTGAAAACCAGAAAACCCAGGATGGAGCTATGCCTGAAGACACTTACCCTTGGGCTAGATTCTTGGGCCTTTTCTGTCTCATATCCAGTGCTTTACCCTTTTCTATAAAGTAGGGCCTAGGCTCTGCTGCATTCCCAGAATTTGAAGCAGGGTCCCAACTTTCTCATGCTACAATCTATTCACTCTTTTGAAGTACAGAGTTTATTCTTCCAGCAGCTCACCTTGTTGTCTATTCTACACCAGTAGCTGGACACTAAGATCCACTCTGTGACTTGGCCCATCTCATACTTTCTGTTCCTCACATGTGTTATAGACAGACTTCAGGTCTCTGGTACTCAACTAATTTCCCTGTAATTTTGAACCAGGATGTCAGCCCTTGTAAGAATTGATGGTCCATTGTCACTACCCAGAAATTCTCAGCAGTCCATCATAAGTTGTCTGGACCATTCCAGGGCTAAATTTGGCAAGTGAGGAATCCTAGGAATTCTTTAGGCTCTCATATTCCACCTTGTTATTTTAGGGTCCAGGGAAAAAGGGGCGGAATCTGTGAAATTTTATCCCCAGCCTCTATACTGGGGCCGAAGGAGGGGCAGCCTCTTCCACATCCTAACCCCAGCCTTGTCCTTCAGCACCATGGCCACCAGGACTACAAGAAGTATCTGGTATCATGGAACACCAGTAGCATGTGCTGGGGGCTTCTGGGCCCCTCTGCTGCCATGGGGCCTTCTATGGTCTTTACCTCCCACCTTTTATGGAACATAGGGAAATTTGCAAGGACAATCTGGTTAGTCCATCTCTGTTCTGGTCATATAGACATCTACTTTCTAAAGCTTGCCTTCTGACCCTGTTCAACTTCATACAGTCTCCATTGCTGGGCTGAGGCTCTTTCAAGTCCTTGGTGGGCATTCAATAGCAAGCTAGGAAGAGTGGACGGATTGCACATGCACTATTAGAGTCATGGTGCATTCCATCAACATCCCTGTGTTCATCCAAGCCAGGCCAGAGGCTTGCCTATGCCCAGTGATCCATCTCTTATACCGTGGCCCAATGTTACAGGTTGCTGAGTGAGTCAAAGCCTATTTCTATCTAGAAGTGTCCTCCTTGGGATGACTCAGAGCAAAACCCAGTTCTGTGTCTTCTGCTAACCTGCCGGGAATGAAGGACCTGCCATGGCTCCTTATGCACCCAGTGGGAAAGCTCTGGCAGCTTCCATCCAAGCCAGCCTGAGAGCAGGACAGTCGCTTCTGAGCTACATCCTGTACCCTTGGAAACCATGCACTAGAGAGACACCATCTTCATCATGAGAACCTTGGAGAAGGATTTTGAGTGACCTACCGCAAGCCTACAGAGTCACCCAGAGGAAATCTCCCATCTCTCTTGGTACTAAACATGCTACTTCTGAGGGTCTTGGGTAAACTGCTGGGTCCCCTACTGCCCCCCAGCTCACTGGCATCTTGGAAGGCTAATCACAGGACCTAGCATATGGAATATCAGTCTCTAGAAGGAGGCTGTCCCTTGTTACCCAAGCAGGCCCCTAAGCCTGTTGTACTGGCCACAGTGGTTTTTCATGGAAAGTACTTGGTATTTAAACTGAGAGTAAAGATAGCTGATTGCTCCATGGGTTTTAATCTTGTGGGTGAATAAACAGGCTCAAATGAGTTGTCAGCACTAACTAGCCTACATGTAAATTAGGTCCTGAGGTCTAGAGAAATCTGGACATGGCTGACTAAGGAATGGAAAAGAGACAGAGAGACAGAAAGTGTAGGATGTATCAGGGAAGGGCCAGCAGAGGCGATGGGAGGGAAGGTATGGTGAGGCACATAGACGAGAGTGCCTTCAATGTTTTCCAAAGAGTTAGAATTCTAAGATTAAGCATAAATTACAATCAATTTCTAGATAAGACATACCTTGAAAGACAGATTGGTGGCTTGCATGTTCATTGCACCCAAACGTTAATTAAATCCTTTAAAATGAAAACTGGTCCTGCATTCTACTAATTGGCCTGATCTGGTGAAAGAAGGCCTGTCTAGAACTGTGGTGATTGTGTGTTAATAACCTTTAATTCTGCACTCAAATCCAACTCTTTATTATACATTCAAGAGATGTGTGGCACAGAGCCAGTCACCACAAAGTGTAAAGGAACAAAACCTCCACAGACTGTTCCAGCCTCTATCTTGGCCAACTGTCTGTGCCCTGAGTTCGCTGGGACCATTTGAGACTATTTGCCTTTCCAGAAGGAAAGATCTGGAAGTTCTTTCTTTTGTTGTAGTGGGCACATTGAAGGCTCTCCAAGTTCATAAGGAACATGGCTGATGATGTGTGGAGATGTTACTCCCAACGCTGGCAGGATTACACATGGCTTGTGAAGAGCTGAGAGGCACAACAGTGGTCTCATCCTTTGTGGTTCCATTCAGAGAAATTGGGTCTTATGGCCAGTCAGCTCATGAGCCACATCTCCTTGGCAGACTACAGTTCTTGGAATAGCTATGGGGTTTCTTAGAGTCTCTTCTGTTTAGAGGCCATGGCCAGCTTCTGTCCCTTTGGTTCTCATGTGTACCTATTATTCCAGGGGGTAGGCATCCAGCCCTTGGGACTATCCTCATGCTAACACTTACACAGGATTCCCAGAGCTATAAACTGCAAGGGAAGACAAGAAAAGATGTTTGTGGGAGTAGTGGCATAGAGCCTTATTCCTACTCTGTGAAGGGCATTCACTCTCATTTTCAGCTTGGATACTTCTATGAACTATGTTACTTTGCAGAGGGTGTGGTGATGGACTGAATTAGATGGAGTGAGGAACTGAACCACTGCAGCTTTCTGATCTTACTGCTCAGTCTTACTAGGAATTTTTCACTGGTAAAAAAACTAGTCAGAGAAATGTGTGTCAAGAAAATAGTGTCTGAGTCTTCAAGGGACAACAGTAGATAGTCTTTCAGTCACTCAACAAAAGTGCAATGGATACTATAAGTGGAACCAGTAGGGCAGTCTGACTTGGTAACTATGGAGACAGAAGTCCTTGAAGTATCATTTGCTAGGTGCTACGAGAGCACTAAGTGCAAAACACTGAGGAGCTAAGACAAGAGGGTGATTAAATTTTCTAAGGTGCAAGCTGCTAGACAAGTAACATCACAGGGAGGAGGTGTTGGAACTGAGCTTTATGAGAGTAGCAGGATTTCCCAGGAGGAGAATCATAGAGCATAATTGATCTAAGTACTTCCAGCAGGCTGAGAATAATACAGAGACCTCTGGTTTTGTCCCTGTTGATCAATTTGACACCCACCTGGAGGTTGTGATCAGGGTCTGACAATTGAGAGCCCTTAATGCCTTTCTGGAAAAGCAAAGAGACAGGAACACTCAAGAAATCTAGAAGCCTGATAACTGATGGCTAGTGACTCGTGCATACATACACTCATACTTAAGCACATATTTTCGTCTGCCTCAGAATTCATAACCCAAAGGTCTTGACGTTCAAAATGATAAGTTTAGAAGTGGAGCCTGAGGAAGATTTAGATGAGGCCATGAGAGTGTGGATCTATGCTAGAACTTGTGAACGTGTAAGAAGAGAGATGAGCACTCACTATTTCTGCTTTCTGAAGGTACAGTGAGAAGTTAGCCATGTGCAGGACAGGAAAACAGTTATCACCATGTATTCATTACTCTTCTGTTGTCATGACCAAAATGACTTATGGTAGAAGGAATTTATTTTGGCTCACAGTTACAGGTGATAAGAGTCTATCATGTCAAGGAAGCATGGCAGCAGCAGGAAACATGGTGACCGGAGCAGGACATCGAATACAAAACTGGGACAAAAAGTTCTGTAAGGCTTTAACATCTCAAGTTCACCTCCAATGCCATGTCCCTCCAGCAAAGCCACACTTCCTAAACTTCCCCAAATAGCACCACCAACAGGTGACCAAGTGTTCAAATGACTGAGCCTATAGGGGGACATTTATTTTTGTGGAAACCACCATAAACCGGAAGGTGCCAAATTTTCTCGCACCTTGCTCTTAAGCTTCCTAACCTCCAGAATTTTGAGAAATGAATGTTTTTCAGCCATCCCAGTCTGAATGCAAACTATAAAATTTTAACATTTATTTATTTATTTATTTATTTATTTATTTATTTATTTATTTATTTATATGTGTGTACATGTGCTTGTGCGTACATACAGATATATAGGGGCATGTATAACACACACATGTATACCCATATGTACATGTGTGAAGATACAACTAAATTGGCACATCCATACCTGGGTGCCTGTGCCCAGAAACACCCTCAGATGCATATCCCCACACAAGTGCCCATGCACACAGACATGCACACATAGCATATGCACCATTGTGTGAACTCATCTTGGGGAGACATAAGCAGATAGAGCATTAAGAACAGAGTAGACCAAAGATTCCATTTAAGTCCAACTTGGCAAATTAATGGGTTTATTGAGCTTACTTACCAAGTATGGACACAGAGGTACTTGGGCAAGTTTGGGTGACTCCAGTGTAACTATGTCACCAAAAGTCTCACCCTACTAGGTAACTTTCTCAGAGCAGCATAGATAGAGAGTACCCTCCAGTTAGCTTTCCACACTCTATCACTCTAGCATCTCCCAGGACCTCATGTAGCTTGAATAGAACTATGTGCATCATAGCAGAAGGTGTAGGAAGGTGTAGCTACAAACTCAGGTGAGGGTCTAATGACCTTTTCCAACCCCTTCTTCTATAAGACAACACCAACGAACTCAAATTTGACTGGCTCTTTGGGGTAGTCAGAACTGCTCTTATTAAGATGGTAAAAGCTGCTGTGTTCTGCAGCACATGGTTACCCCTCTTACTTGATACCACAAATCTTTATGTTCTTGAGAAATTAAATGTTCCACAGTGTTCTGCAGTACATGGTTACCCCTCTTACTTGATACCACAAATCTTTATGTTCTTGAGAAATTAAATGTTCCACTCCACGATCAGAAGTTAAGTTTAGAATAGACTCTCAGTGTCCTAGTCACTGCATAACCTGAGAGGTTCACAAAGGGCATGAAAAACTGTGTTTTGGGACTTCAAGATAGGACATCCATTTTCTATGAAGACAAATCAAAATCTATTCTTTCCTCTCCACTTGTACTTCCCCATCCCCACTGGCCCTGCACTGAAGTGACAGGAAAGGGAGATCCAATGAAGGCAGGGAAGGCAGCAATGGAAATCCTAGAGTAAAGGGAGGAAGGCAACTTTGAATCTTGCCTGTGGGAAAAGTTCTGCATATATATGTGTGTGCATATCCATGTGAGGTTGTGACTGAGATTGTGAGTGTGCATACGCAAGTGTGAGAACATAATTGAAACTAATACAAACCCAAGAATGAAGACAGATAGAGACCCACGAGGAAGAGGCCCAAGGTGGAAGCCACATCATGAAGAAGTAATGACTGGGCCTTGATCTAAGAGGCAGCATTACCTGGCACATACCCAGGTCCAGGTCCTGCTGCTTGCTGCCTGTACCACTTTCTGGGTTTCCCAAGCTTCACTTTTAAAGGGGGATCAATGGGAAGTACTAGCAGACTGGAATCCTGCCAGGTATGCCAGCTCCATCCCTGTGGCTTGGGGGAAGTCCATTCTTTCCTCTGCCATAGACTCTCTATCCCCAGAACTTGTGAAAATGAAACAGCACAATATTGCCCTTGTTAGAGACAAGAGTCAATTTTGAGGTATCTAAAGTATCATTATATCCATTCCACTTCATACAAGTGGCACAGATATACCACATGCCAAATCTGGCCCCATGCTATGGGTAGGGTATGGACACTTAGGTGGTGGGGGCATGATCAGAGTGTGCTCCTGACTTTGGATGATATTTTAGCTAGGGAGCTAGGTTAGATAGAGCTGACTCAATAAATATGCAGTCTCTTAGGGTCCTCTGGTTCTGAGGCTTCTGAGGTGGCCACTGTCAGGTACCTTAGGCACACCAGAAAATCCAGGGTGTCACTCCCCTACCATGTCCATAATGGTGATTTATCCCATTTACAAAGTCATATTTCCCACAAAGTCCTCTGTCCCCACATCTGCTACTAAAGGCACTGACCTTCTTATAACAGGGACTCAAGAGTGTGAGTGTCAGTAGCAGGAGGTGTCAGAATGGAAACAAGAGGCTGGAGTGATTCAAGGAAGGGCCATGAGCCAAGGAACACAGGTGGCCTCTAAACACTGGAAAAGGAGAGGAAACAGATTCTGCCTTCTAGCCGCCAGAAGGAATGCAGTCTGCTAGTGACCTGATTTTACTTCAGTGTGACCCACTTCAGACTTCTGATATGCAAAACAGTAGAGCAGGAATGTGTGCTGCTTTAAGCTACCAAGTTAGTGGGAATTTACTGTGGAAGCTTAGGACACTGATACAAAGGAACTGGCATTTAAGCTCTTACAGGCATCTGCAAATTGTCTCATTTGGTTCACAAAACTATTCTTGTGGCTTTCAGGAGCTCTTCTTGTAATGACCATTTTACAGATTAGGCTCACTGAGGTACAGCCTCTATTTAGCAAGCATAGGTATGTTAGACCATATGTAATAGGCCATCTGGACTCTGTGCCCTCTGCTACCTCACAGCCATTGAGAAGAATAAATTGCTGGGATTGGAAGGCAAAATTACAAGGGGTGTTTCCAGTACAAGGGAAGAAAGAAATTGATCTCAACCAAGGTAGATTCCTTCCCATCACTGACCATCTCAGAAGCCCAAGGCTCAGTTGGCAGCATGGTTTCCTAATGGTTGCTGGTTTCAGCAATGATTTAATTTATAACACCATTTCTTGATGCTATCCCAAGCTTGGCCTGGATGTCTCTAACTGTAGTCCCCACAGAACTGTTGAGGCCCAGAGGCATTTCTGTCTCATCTCATTTCATTTCTTGAAATCAAGGAATTCTTGAGCATCTGTGCTCCAAGGACCCAGAAGACCTGACAACTGAGGCCAGAGCTTTTGCTGAAGGTCATCTGACTGGATC
>NW_021620526.1:1933772-1933860 GCF_004785775.1 Grammomys surdaster
AGGTGAGGGTGAGGGGAGCACTTACAAGAAAGAAAGAATATTCTTTCCCAGGAGGTAGATCTGATTGAAGGAATCTGAGCTTTGCTTG
>NW_021620526.1:1933870-1950152 GCF_004785775.1 Grammomys surdaster
AAAAAAAAAAGACGATAACTAGGAGTCATTGGATGAGAAAAGACCCTGGGTTATCCAGGACATCCTTAAATGTAATAGCTTGCATCATTATGAGAAAATGAAAGGCTGAATGAGAGTCATTAGTGGGGATGGAGACAGATGTATGAGTGTAAAGGCCATAATCCAAAGAATGCTGGCAGCTACCAGGGGGTGGAAGAGGCAGAGAACAGAACTCTGCATAATCCTCCATAGAACCCTAACCTGATTGCTTACAGTTGAGCTCAGGACTTCCAGCACTCACCCTCCTGTGGAATCATATGTTCAGTCCTCTTGACTTCTTCTCTGAGCCTCATCCTCTCCAGCAAATGCCCCTCTGTCTGTAAGTTGGAACTATGCCTCCTTATCAGGGTAGAATGAATGCTGCTGTAATGCATGTCCTCTTCAGTCACAGGGCCTGGAGGCTCTACTGACCTTTGCTTCTGGCCTCAAGCTTCTGTAGGCAGGATCATCAGGGTCCTTCACTCTCTGTCCTTATACTTCTGCCTGACTTCCCATAGCATGGCTCTCCTGCTGAGCACTCTCTGCCCTTCTATTCAGCCACTTATCTCCTGCTATCTGTTGCCTACTTCTCAACAATTCCTCCCTTGCCACAAGAACATACTTCAGTATCATCAACACTAATGCAAGAGCCAGTTTCTTTCTGCTTCTTCCAGGGCTATAATTCCATAGCTGAACTAAAATCAAAGCACCATTTTTGTAAGCAGCTATTTTGGTGGACAGTCTCTCTAGTCTTGGGCTATGTCACAACTTACGTAGGGATCATGAAGAAAACTATGCAGCAGAAAGCTGGGGTTTGGGGAATCCAAGGCTAAGCCCATCCTTGTCAATGTTCCCAATGCCACTACCACACCAGCACCATGCCAGCCAGGCAGGAAGATAAATGATTCTCCTGCCCATTTAAAGATTTCCTGAGACATCAACTGTCCTATGAAAGATCAGTATCCTCCCATTCAGGATCTAAGTGAGTAAAGCTCTAGCAAATGAAAAATTCTGGGTTCTGAATAACAAAGCTGACCTTCACCTTGTCATTACACTCAAACTGACTTTCACTGACCCACTTTGAAATTTTCAGCTAAAATTCCTAAATGTTAAAAAGACATGCTGTCGCCTGACACCTAGTCTCCTACACAGATACCAGAGCATCTGTCAGGAATATTCTCTAATTGCCTTCATTTTACAGAGGGGTTCTGAACCCTAGAGATGTGAGATGCCTCTGTAAGGAAGGGCAGAACAGAGCTCCAAGCTAGACCCACATTCAAAGCACTAGCCAGCCTATTTGATTGAGGTTCCTTTGCTGTGATGGTGAATGATATGATTTCAATAACTACAGCCTATTGTCCTGTGGAAGATCAACAGACTGGTGTGTGTGTGTGTGTGTGTGTGTGTTTGTATGTGTGTGTGCATGTGTGTGTGTGTGTATGTGTGTGTGTGAAGACTGAAGATCAGCCACTGTTGTCATTTGTATTGTTTTTGTGACAGGCTCTCATCACTGTGGGGCTTGTCAAATACAATAAAATGGCTGGCCTGCGAGTCCTAGAGATCCCAACTCCAGCTTCTCAATGCTGGGATTGCAAGTCTGTATACCCAGTGCCCATTCTTTCATATAGGTAGGTTGATGTGATCAAACTCAGGTCCTCATGCTTCTGTGGCAAGCACTTAGCCAACCAAACTATTGTCCCATTGCAGCATCCTATCTTTTGGAGTCTTAATGAGGAAATGCCGAGAAAGCAGTTCATGTGTAGATTTATGGTTCTTCTTTACTATTGTGTAGTGGAGGGTGCTTAATTGATATTCATTGACATTTGTTTGAGAATTTCATATAGGCATATATCCTTTGGTTAAATCTACCCCTCCAATTCATCTTCTATCCTCCTTACCATTTTCCCATTTCATCTGTTTCATTAAAGCCCACTGTTATTCACTATGTTACTTAATGTTGTCCATATGTTGTCACAGCCACTGTGTGTTCATATTTAGAACTTCCCTGTTGGGTTCAAAAAACACTATCTCACGATTGTCATCAACTATCTCTGCCTTCTTGGCAGGAGGTTCACTTTTCACCCTTCATTCTAGAAGCTTCTTGTAATAGATGGTGACTAGCACAGAGATATATGAGTAGTCAATATGCAGGGAATAAGAAACTGAGGAGTGACCAGCCCCAAATGGAATATCTATTTCATGGTTCTTCCATATTTCTGAAACCTTGTGTTATAATTAGAATCATTCTCAACTTGGCTTTGAATGTGGCCCACAAGATGGCAGAGCCCTTGGCTTTTAGGTAGCACTACTGCCGTTGATAGCTTCCCTGTGTAGAATGCTTCTGGGGGTTTGCATACCTTGTTCTTGCTAGGCCTTGAGACCTCAAGGCATAACTGACTCTTTCTTTCAGGCTCTTGCTCAGCATTCTCATGGCGATATTTGCGGATGTGTTTTCAGGATCCTTCTCAATCTGGGTCACCAAATGCTGTCATTTGTCTACAGGTCTCTTATAGTATGGAATACAGAGAGGGGTGAACTATAATAGGGCCAGAATATAGCAAGATTTTCTCTTCCTTCATTCTGGGAATTCTGTTTCTAGTCTTGCTGATTTCTTTCAGCCAAGGGCACTAGTTCTGGGAGACTTGGCTTAGAGTGTCCCAGTGAGGTTCTCATATTGCTCCCTCTGAATTTGTTCTGTTTGACTAAGACTCCTGGGTGAGCATGAGACTGCTCTGCATCAGTCATATTTGACACTCCCATCTTGTTTCTTCTCTAGAGCAAGATCACATTGCCTAGATAGTTATATGTGTCCTGAACTCAAAACGCGCAGCCTCTAACAGAGACCTGAAAGGGCAATATAAAAATGTCCTTATGTAACAGTACTGTGTACAACAAATATACACAATGAAAACCTTGAATGAAGAAATGTTGGTATGGCCTCATTCTGGAGGCTCTGGGATTACTGTGGTTTAAATATGCTTTCAGTGCCCCTCAAAAGGTGTATATAATTAATTTGACACTACTGCAAAGTGCTATGGAATTTTTAAGGAGTGGTAGGACCTAGTGGGTGTAAAGTAAGATCACCAGGATCTCATCCTTAGAAGGGATTATTGTTGTTCAATGGAGACTTGGATTAGTGCCAATGAAAATAGCAAATGCATCCTTTCCCCCTTTTTCTCTGCTTTGGACATAGCCATGTAAACCATTCCCTACATCCCTATATCTGGCTATCACTAGGACCCATGTTAACTATTTGGTCACTCAGCCTCCAAATCAGCTAAGTAAACCCCTTTTATTACAAACTCAGCCATCTCCAGCATTATTTAATTGCAGTGACAAAAATGTAGCTGCTAAGAAGGGAGAAAGCTTTTGCTTTTCGTAAGTTTCTCATAGATTCAAGCATTCCTTGATTTCTGGCTACATCCCTTCAGTTTCTGCCTTGTCCTCACATGGCCTGCATCTCTTACACGGATCCACATGATTATATTTAGAACTCACTTGATAATCCAGGATTGCATCTCCAATCCTAATTTAATTATCCATTACCTTATAAGGTAATATTCATGGGTTATAGGATTTCATACATAGGCTGATTTTTTAGGTGTTATCATTCAATCTTCTGTATACTTCTAAAATCTGTCAGTAGGTCTGGCCATTGGCTAGCATGCTGAGGAAAACTCTGGACCCACTTTCATGCTTAGTATTGTAGGAGACAAGGCATGAATTCCCTAAGGGCTTTGGAAACTGAGGCTCTAGCCTAACAGTCATGATTGTCAGCTGTTAGGCTGCCAGTTGAATAGACCAGGAAGGAATATGGTATAGATAGAATACAGTCAAAGACAGGAAAGGAGAACAAACTATCTACCTTTAAGTGACAGCAGATTGAGCCTAGGAAGGAACAAGGATTCATGATTTGACCTTTAGGTCTTGAAAGCGAGAGAAAATGCAGCATGAGACCACAGTGTGCTTGATCCAACAACGGAGGATAATATAATTCAGAGTGCTACTCCAAAACACTGGAACTCAGGATATGAAGCAGTCATAGTCTACAGGGCACTGGAAGCCATGCAACTCTTTGTGTATGTAGAGCACATTGAGCTTTATCTGCATGGATATAGGCGCCTGTCTCTTAGAGGGCTCTTCATTGCATTTTGTGGACCAGGAAGCAAGGCTCATGTGGTCTTGTCTTTCTTTGTTTTTCCAATTCAGCCACTTTGGACTCTCCTTTATGTTATTCATCTTACATCAATAGAAAACCTTCCTGGTATTTTTGGCTTTTTAGCTTTTGAAACTAAATTTATTTATTTGTTGTGGGGAGGGGGCATTGTACATGTCATGGCATACATGTGGAGGTCAGAGAGCAATCTTTGGGATTAAAACTCTCCTACTACCATGTCCGTTCTGGGAGTCATAACACAGGTCTCATGCTGTGTGGCAAGCACTTTGCAGACTGGGTCATCTTTCTAGCCTCATCAGGTTTGTGATGTCTTTTCACTGCCTCCAGTGGAGGACTCCACAGGGTTAAAAGCAACTTTATTCCTCTGCTCTAAAAAGCTTCTATATTTCTTGAAAGTGAAAAGTGGTCCTTTCTGCTCTTTTGTATGTTGTGTATCACCTAGAAAGTGGTAGTGTCTCTCCAACTTTTGAGACTTCTTTGACTTTGAGCAGCAGCTTAGTCATTTACTCTCAATGTCCTGGGTTGGAGACAGCTGACTGTCAACTGTGTCCACAGCCACCCAGAGCTTCTAGAGCAGAGGATCTCGGTAAAGGCTGGAATCTGAACTTCTTGCAAGGAAAATGAAGGCCCTTTGTGTACTAGCTCTGCCTGCCTCCCCTAAACATTTTTCTTTAATATATCGTTTCTCTATAGTCTCCCACACTTGTTTATCTGTTTGCAAAAGCCTTCTGGATGATGCTACGCTCATTCTACATCGGTTTTGTGCACACTGTCCTCTTCTGAGACAAATGTTTCCAGTCAAGTTTAGGAGCTATGTAGTTCAGAAAGCCTGTTCAGATTGATTTAGAACTTTAAAAAATTATTATTAATTCTTAAAAATTTCAGACACGTTTTTACTTTTTGTGATTCTATTTAACAAGCCATCAACACCAATTTGTGGGTCATCCACTAGAGAATGGTCAACCTACTAGAAATCCATGTCTTAGGAGTGGGGAACTCACTTCCATGCTAGAATATTTATTGGCTTGATTTTATGCTGGCAACCATAATTGCTATGAGTTTATGAGTGTAACAGTCCTGTCATGTCCAGAAGTTAATGCCTTGCTCTGGTCCTCCTCAATCTCTGCTTCTTCTCATCTTTTCATCCTCTCTTTTTAAAATGGTACCTGAGCCTTGCAGGGAGCATAATATATATTTTCCATCTGTAGATGAGCACTTGACAGATTTTACCAATTTTGTGTTTCTGGATTAACTATGCATTTTTAAAAAGACCTTCGCTGATGAGGTCTGAGAGCTATGCTAATCTATAAGCAGAAAGATAAGAATTTCTGGGGCAGTTTGATGTAATTAATCTCCCTTGTCACACTGGTCATTATTGTAGTTCAGTTTCACAACTGGATAAGACAGTTGATAACTCCCCACACCTAGAAGTCTGGTTATCACTTTCCAGCATGATGAGAGCTAGCCAGCAGGAGGAAGCTTCCTGGATAGTACTGGCTTGATTTCTCCATGTCCTATGACCAATATGTGTGATATTTTTAGTAATAAGGTATTGTCATGAAATTCTGGTGGACAACTAACAGAAATTATAATAGCGAGTGTCGTTTTCTTTGGGACACTTCTTATCAACAATTGAAGGAAGAACATTGTTATCTGTGTGGGATTACAAGTAAACACACACACACACACATACACATACACACTTAGAAACTAGGTTTCCATATGTCTTTTTCAAACACTTTTAGTGCTATCTAGTCTTTTCTCAACCCTCTCTTGTACTCTCAGTCATCTCCCCCACTTAAAGCTTTCTACTTGTTATTCCTGTTCCTCTTCATATTGCATGAATAGAACTGGATCTTATTGACTGTGACCCTCTGGTAAATTCACACTTGTGGTTATTTAGTTAGTCATCAAATATGTTTCTGTTTATGTTAGTTCCTATAGCCTGAAAAGCAGAGACCAATTCTTGATCCTTCAGCACTATAATCGTTTTTGGAAGTGTGGGTCCTAGAACACAGTTGATACTAACACACCATGGTAACAAGGTCTTGATTGGGCACTATAGTGTCTCTTACTTCTACCTGAGATACACATAAGGATGAAGCTTGGGCTCATGATCCACTTAGCTCCCATCCCCTGCTTTCCCTCACTTCCCATACCCACAACAAAGAGTTTTTGGCCTACATGCTCTACCCTAGGAACTTGGGAACATCACTCTGGCTAGACCCATACTTAAAGCCCATCATCTCAAGCAGGACCCTGGACTTTTCCCACTGATGACTAATCGTCAGAGCCATGTGTGCTGTCCTCTTATACCCAGCTTGTTGCCTCTGTTTACATACCACATGGAATGTGCCCAGCTCTTGTGTCTACTCCAATGTGCCTAGCTCTTCCTCCTACTCTAGTGTACCTCTTTGAGGACTTGTGGTTGCTTTGTCTGCAGTTTGCTATGACCGAATTGTGTCTCCTCAACACTTGACTATTGCTAGTCCTTGTAATCCCAACTATTCATGAGGCTGAGGCAGAGGATTTGGAGTTCTAGTCCTCCCTGGGCTAGAGAGCAAATTTAACACCAAACTAGGCAAGGTAGTGAGACCCAGTGACAAAATAAAAAGTAAAATTTGGGCTGAGGCTTTAGTTCAGTTATAGAATACTTGCCTAACATGCATAGGATATTGATTTCCATCCTTAGCAACACAGGCGCGCGCGCACACACACACACAAACACACAAAGACACATACATACACTCACAATTGCTCATATGTTGAAACATTGCCTCCAATGTGATAATATTTAGAAATGTGTCCTTTGGAAGGTAATTAGGTTTAGATAAGGCACTGATGGTAGGAACTTCATGTTAGATTAGTGTCATTACATATCAGAGAGTCAGTCTCTCTCCAGTCTTCTCTCTTCCCTCTTTCTTTCTCTCTTTCTCTTTCTGACACAGTGAGAATGTGTCAGGATGAGGCTTGGGTTTGTGTCAGTCACCAGGACCCTGAGCTTCCTCTGAACTCCCAATTCCCAAAGCCAGGAGGCATGTCCCATCCCCAGTGCTCTCTAGTAATCAAGGCCTCAGGACTGGAGATAGAATTCGTGAGAGGAACAGAAAGACTCAAAGGAGGATTTTGAGTGGTCAAAGGGGTACAGCTGTGGAACCCTGGCAATAGTATCATTAGGGAAGAGGTGACAAATCACCACTAAAGCAGGCTTTCCATCCACCAAGAATGTGGGCATCTAGTGGTTAGCCACTTTGTGCTTCTCATGGTGTTGAGGTGTATGGCTATAACCTTGACCAGGAAGGGACCTAGACTCCCTTTATGTTCCTGGGTGGGTGAATCAAAATGTGTGAAGTATTGTCAGGTGTGAGGCAGTCAAATGGAGTCCCTGTACAGAACCTGTTCAGATTGTTTCTCCTGCAATCCCATCACCAGCTTGGGGCATGTGGGTCTGCAGAACATAGGGACTAGTTCATTCAGGTTAGGTTCCATTTCTGTCCATGCTCAGGGTGCTCCTTTGGAACCAATCTTCCCACAGATATCAACTACAGACTTTGGCGGGGGGTGGGGGACAAAAAAAAATAAAGCAATGTCTCACATGTGAAGGTACTGAAGAGCTTTCTGAAGCAGATATAACCTGGTAGTAGGTGACTGCTTGGGGGCTGGGTAGGTAGAAAACAGACCTAGGTGAGCATCTTTTCTTAAATTAAAATATACTTGTATCATATTTCTCCTTCCCTTTCTTTTCTCCAGCTCTTCCCATGTTTCTTCCCCCTCACCCTATCTCAAATGCATGGCCTTTGTTTCTTTAATTGGTCTTCATATATTTATAATATACAAATACAACCTGCTCAGTCCTTATAATGTTACCTGTGTATATGATTTTAGGGCTGACCATTTGGTATTGGATAAACAATTTCTCTTCTCTGTGGAAGCCTTTCTCCTGTCCTCAGTGTTACTTAGTGTACTTTAGTTCTTTTTCTAGGGTTGAGGCCCCATGAGGTTTTCCTTTCCATGGTAGCATGCTTATTTGAGTGGCCTTGTTTGCATAGTTGTTAGCCTGGGGTACTTCTAGTGGTGCCTAAAGCTCCAGTGGAAATGTACAAGTTTTTATAGTTTGATCAACAGAAACCATCTATGTTCAGGGCAATTTCAGCGACTACTAAATGAGTAGACTGCCATAGAGGAGATTGAGGCAGATATACCTCAGACCTACCGGATAAATACTAGTGGATCTGTGGCTGACTATGAGTACTATATGTGTGGCAAATACAGGGTTTGATTTCTGAGATATTAGTGTGTGTGTGTGTGTGTGTGTGTGTGTGTGTGTGTGTGTGTGTGTGTATGAATGGTGTGCACGTGGAGGGCAGGTGCTGATGGTGGGTGTCACCCACAATCTCTCTACCTTCTTTTGTGAGAACTCTCACTAACCCTGGAACTCAATGATTTTGTTAGCCTAGCTGGCCCAGTTGTCCTACAGACCCACTTATCTCTACTCCCTAGGACTGCTGTTACAGATGTACATTGTTGCATCCCATTTTTTATGGACATACTGGGGACCTGAACTCAGGTCATAGTATTTACACAGCAACACATTACTGACTGGGCTATCTCCTCAACTCCTGTGGAAGGCCATGCTGATGGCATAGCATGCCTTCCTGATAGTGAGCATCTTACATGTACCTTATTTTGTACAACATGCCAACATGCTGGGAAACCTTAGCCTGAGTTTTACCAAAAGGAAAGTCTTACAGCAACCACAATGACCTCGGGCAGTGAGCTCAGAAAGAAGTAGTTAAAGAAAATTAAAATCACATTGAAATGGGGAGAAAATAGGTAAGGGGCACTGTGCAGTTGTTTGTTTCTCTTCAAGACTGCCTACTTGATTTTGCATAATCTGAGCCTTGCTACTGGGTGTTGTGAGATGGAAAAGGGGAAAGACTATATCCAAGATTTCTATCTACTGTCAGTGAGGGATTGTCTCCAAGGTTCCTGTCTCCAAGGAGGTCCCTGTGAGTGTTCACAAGGCAAAGTCCTGCCATATCTTGTACCTGAAAGCCTACTAGGAATCCATGGTAGGTGGTATGAAGCTCATAGTAAGAATGCAAAGTGAAAGGTCGTACTTACCATATGACTTTGGCGTGTGACTTTACCTGTTGAGCCTCTGTTTTGTCACCTATGACAAGGAACTGAACAGTCCTTGTAATGCCTATGTTAGAACATTCAGAATCCAGAACAAACTGTCTGTCCGTAACACTTTTATCTTAAACTCTGCCTGACTGCATTAACCTGGTCAAAAGTTAGAGCCCCAGGCAGTGCTTGCATCCCGGATGCTGATTCCCCTCTTGTACAACCTTAATGAAGGCCTTCTTATCTATGGCCAAACCAGACACAAACTCTTGGTACTTTTCATGAGGGTACCTACCTCAGACCTAGTCTTCCTGTTACCAGATTCTCCTGGTTCCCAGGTCACCTTACAAGGAGAAAGTGTTGAGCATCAATGAAACACAATGATGCACATGTTCATACTGAGTCCTAGGAGTTTCTTTCAATGGGGTCAAGATAGAGTATTTAATCTCCTTGTCCTAGATTAGGCAACTAAAGGTCATAGAGTGTGAGTGGGTCAAGGTCACTCAGATAATAGGTGATTGAGCTGTGGCCCTAGCCCTTCACCTTGCCCTATTTAATCATCCACACTCTTTCCTCTAGAGCTCCTGATTGCCTCTTTTCTTGAGCTCAGAACCTACAAGAAGACTTAAGTGCTCTTTATTCTGCTCTGTCACATTCACACCAGTACCACATAGTGTTAAGAATACTAAAAAGTTCATTTATCACAACACACACACACACACACACACACACACACACACACACACACACACACACACACGGAAAGAGAGAGAGAGAGAGAGAGAGAGAGAGAGAGAGAGAGAGAGAGAGAGAGAGAGTGAGTTTATTTATAAGGCTGAAATAACTGCCTTCATTTTGAATCTTAGAATCTTTTCAGATAACATGATCTGTGTGGCCCTAAAGAAGCTCCTCCTGACTAGGATAAACAAACCTAGGTAATTGCTTCTTCTACGTGAAGACCAATTTGCCCAAGGAAATGAACATAGTTGATATAATCAATTAAAACCCTGAGAGTAGAGCAGCATATACAGGAAATAGAAAATAAATTGAAACTCTGTGCCCCACTTTGTCTTCCCAAATGCCAGTGTATCTGCTAAGCCAAGTAGCAATCTCTTTCTGCTTTGAGTCCGACTACAATTTGTTAGGAGGCTAGTCTGACAGGACTGAGCACACAGGGCCATGGCTTCCCAGCAGATATAGGAGCAAGGGTTTTTCTGGAAAAGCAGCTTCAAGCAATGTGAGCTGGCCCCTCCTTGTTATATCCCTATGCTGGAAACAGGCTCTCCTGAAGCGGGAGGGACTACAGCAGGCCCACCAGTGTTCTTTTCACAACTACACACTTAGGTTAGGAGTAGATGCTTATGAGAAGCTGTGGAGCAGATTTGAAGAGAAGTGCTGTTGTGAAGCCATGTTGCCACCAAAGTCACCATGGTCTGTGCTAGACCTAGAGTTCTGTCTTGCCTTTGCATCCTCATTTTATAGCTCTGTACTCTTTCAGGAAGCATCCCTGACTCCTGTAGCACAAAGAGGTTCAAACAACTGATGCTCTGAATTATATAGTCTGTATGGGATTATAGTTTTGTTTTCCTGGCCTGCTCCTGGCAACCAGGACACAGGCCAGGGTTTCCAGCCCCATGGAGGTCTCTGCTTTCTTGGAGCTCACTATATCAGGGAAGGCATGTACATACACAGTACTGTGAGGATACAATTACTAGACCAACCCAGCTGAATAGCTTCAGTGCTTTTCAACATACCTTCAGGAAGTGAGGACCTGAAACCATTACAAGGACAGATTTCAAAATAGTCATCATGAGATGTTGGGTGCATCTCTTCTCCTTTTCTTCCTAACCCTTATTCTCCATCTATGAGTTCTCTGGCTTCTCTGTTAAGTAGGTGAATGCTCATCTTTCAGAAGGGAATCTACAGGTATATGACAAAGTGGAAATGCCACCAGGGGCCCAGGAGTCAAGGTTTTATTTCAGAGAATTGACTATAGAAATCCAAGGATATTCCTGAGTTACCTCCCAAGCTACAAAATGGCACATGCTCTTAGCAATGACTCATATCCAGGGATTGATAAGCCTGATGACAGAACAAATTGATCCATTATTGTTAGGAATAACTAGTCTCTTGAAAGCCACCTAAGAGTTGGAATTTTCATCTAGGAAGTCAAGGCATTTAAATACAAAATTTTTGACAACTTATCTTTTGGCTCCTTGAACATATTAGAGTACATCAGATTCCTAGCTAGTATTTCACAAAGAGGTCTGTCATTCCACTTACTGTTGACTTTCTCTGAAGAGACATGAACAAAAGTCTATTGAACACAAATAGGACACTGATGAGAGACAGGAGAAATGATTTCACTCAAGTTGAGCTTGGTGAATGAAGGAGTTGATTTGGGTTACTTTGGGTTACTTATAAGAGCATGGTTATTCATGGAAGAATTTAAGAACAGCCATATCATCAAAAAGCCCATCCAGCATGGATACTGACTCCAGGAAGCTGCATCTCTGGAGTTCCCTACACACCTCTCTGAAAAGAGTCTCTTCTCTCTACTAATTATTTACTACATTTTAAACCTTATCTGGAGGATTTGTGACTCTTGTAAAGTTCCTGATCTTGCTAGGCCTTCCTTACAAGGACACATGCCACAGTGTACATATGGGAGATCAGAGGACAAGTGTCCAGGGTTGGCATTCTACTTCCATCATGTATGTCTGGGGACTCAAACTCAGGCCATCTGGCTTGGTGATAAGATGATGGGTATTTCTACTGGTTGAGCATTTTTTCTGCTCCCTAGTTTCCTGAGTCTTGTGAGCCTCTACTCCCTCTAGGAGAGAATGTTTTAATGATAAGAAATAGCTGTATATACCACTTTATCCAACTTTCATGTTTGGAATCCCACACTGCCTGGAAAGCTGATATGATATTGGACTGAGGAGAAGAACTTGTCTTATTCCACTGCCTTCAACAATGTCAGCGATCTGACTTCAGTGACTCTTGTCCTTGAAGGGATGTGTAAGATAGATCAGATGGCTATATCCCTTGCACACTTTAGTGCCAATTTTACTGCAAAACAGCCTCTCAATGATCAAGACCTTTAGCCTCCATGGGAAGAAGGGAAACATATTTCTTATTTGTTTTCCAAAGTGGACAGTTTCAAAGTGGCTGAGTCTAGCTTCAGTAGACAAATATTATGATTGTCAGGCAATTCAATCTGACAGGTCAACAGGAAGAAAGGTTGAAGGCATGTATTTAAGGGTCTTGCAGTCAGAATCAGTAGTTAGAGTGATATACAGAAACATCCTAGGAATGGGGTATTGCTTAAAAATCTGAGTGGTTTTGGCAGGTCAAGTCAATTTAGTCCCAAGTGACTCAAGCTGTCTTCATTCTACAGTGGTGGTAAGTGGGTAACAGTAACAAGTTTTTACTGGCTATCCTGTTCTTCAAAAATATCAATTGGCTTTTATGTTCTATACCAAGTAGGTTGAGACTATTCTTAGAAGAGTAATAGAATCAATATCCTTAGAAGGAAATCATTGGCATTCCTGATTGAAAGACTTAGAATGCTGCCATTACTGGGCTCCAGCTCAGTGCTCTGCAACAGCCGCATTTGTGCGCTAGGAAATCCTAAAGGCTCTAGATACCTTTAACTAAGCAGTTGTGCTTGACCGTATAAATATCCCAGAGCTGGGACCTATTGTAGCAAGAAAAGGTATTGAGACAATCAAAAAGTAATTTTTTTCTAGTCAATCTTTTGGCCTCAAGAATATTACGGGAGTGATCATTACATAGAGTAGGCTGAACACTTAGGTTAATTATTGCTCCTTCTTCAAAGCCCACTCAATACCGAAGTAAAGTACATGGCCATGGGAACAATAAAAGGGGGGAAAAGAGGCATCTACAGAAGATGTAGCTGCAAAGGGAATGGATTAACAACAGGAGAATTTTTCAGACTGAAAAGCACAGAAAATGAAATCCACATCCACCAGGAAGAAGAAAGCAAGCTTGAAGATAGAACCTTCTGAAAAGCAGGACACAAGGTAGGGCCAAGGACAAAAGCTCTGGGTGAGAACATGCAGCAAGAGCAGTATTTGTCTCCCTAGTGTCTTCTCTGGAGCAGCAGAAACAGTGTGATGGAAGAAAGCAGCTTTGCTTACTGGAAAAATGCCTAGTTGAACATACTGCTGAAGCAGCTTAATAAAAACAGACCAATAGAAAGCCTCATAATGGACAGTGAGACTATTCCTCACCTATCTCCCTTACTTTACTTCCTGAATGCCAATAGACAAGTATATGCATTCCTAAGCAAAGATGGAAGGACAATTCTGTTGGGGCGCTGGCCAGTCCAAGAAGAAGGGCATCAGAAACTGGCACATACTAGCTCTGAAAAACTTTAGTTCCCACCAGATCACCTTACACTGAAGCCTGTTAAGCTCTCAGAGTTCCCCGTACACATTAAGCTTTTAACAACATCTTAATGCACGTTCTCATTATGAATAGATAGGCAAGGGGCCCTGGTATTTGCTGAAAGCTTTTTAAAATGGAAGGCAGAAACCAACACCACCATCTGTGTTGCCATCACCATCACCAATAACAAACAACAAGCAAAAAGAAACTCAAAGATAATACAGAGTGCTGAAGAAAAATTGGAAGATTAAAATTAGTATTCTCAGTTGCACAAAAGGATTCTTCCTTGGGGCCTGTAGGAGGAGCATGGCCCTGTTGGTACCCTCTGAGAATAATTTTCTATTTCTGTCTCTGAAATGTAACACAATATTTTTTCCATAGTTTAAAACACATACACACACACACACACACACACACACACACACTTATATAATATTAATATAAATGTCGCTAGAGGAGTATATTATTTCAAAAAGGCTAACTCTATGCTGCCTGATTACAACTGTGTGATAGTGTAGAAAAGGGAGAAACTAAGCAGACAACAAGATCAGTGGTTGCCAGGACTTGTAAGGAAAGGAGGATGGTGAAAATGAGCACGGGGATTTTTAGAGCACTGAAACTACTCTGTGTGGTCCAATAATGCTAAAAACATCTGTTTGTCCACATCTATAGACTGTACCACAGAAAGAACAAGCTCTCATGTGAACTTAGGACTTGGGGTGATCATGATATGTCACTGTGGGTTAATTGGTTGTTATAAGTGAAGAATGTTGATAATCTGAAAGCCTGTGTCTATGGTAAAACCTCTCTAATTTTCAAGTTTTCTATGAACCTAAATCATTCTTAAATAAATTTATCAAGATAACAAAAAATAAGATGCTACAGAAAAGAAACAAACCACAGTTCTACAAAAAATAAATATATGAGAGCAGAAATTTTAAAAAGGAAAATGTTTAAAGATAGAGTTGTGGAAGTATCTTAGAAATTATAGTTGACAAATACATGGGCAATTAGACAGAAAATACATTTGAATTCAGTCTAATATCTGATTTGTGATAAGCTCAAAAAGAGGTAATAGGGAAAGGAGGCATAAGATTATTGCAGGGATTGTGCATGAACAACTCATGGACCTTAATATAGAAGCTTTCATATTCTTGGGATCCATCAAATGCCAAACAACTAAATTTGAAATAAATTAACATCATTATGATATTTCAAAACATTGGAAATAATGAGATCCTAAAAGCATATAAAATGACCAAATTCCAAAAGTCTTGGATATGGAAGTATTTGGCTTCCTAATGGTCCCAGGGGAGTAGTACCCTCACCATTCTTAGAGAAAATAGTTTACACTTAGAAGTCTATCCTCAGCCAACTCATCAGTCAACTTTGCAGATAGAATAAAGAAATCTTTATGCATACAAAAGGCCTACAAAATTGTGTGTCATATGTGCTGCATCTCAGGAAGATAATTAAACATGATTTTCATCAAAATGAGGACAAAAAACTCAGAAAGAGAAAGTCATGTGTAGGAAATAGGAGAAAAAGAAAAAGAGTTCCCAGGATGATTGCTGTAACTATGTGTCATGTTTAACTATTCTGAGAGGACACAGAGTCTTTAGAAAGTTTAGGCAGTGGATAAATGATAGGTACATTATTAAAAAGGAAGCAAAACTGAGGAAATTATTAGCCTTAAGGGGAAATATTTGTCTAAGGAAAGAGAAATTAAACACAATTATAGTGTACCAGCTGGTTTTGTTCTGAAGTATATTCAAATAGTGATAATGACCAGAATACCATATCTGGATTTAAGTTTTTTTTAAAAAAAAGAGTTTGGGGTAGAGAAGAACAGTATCTGGGAGTGGCCTGAGAGGGTTAAATCTTTATCTTCTGCAATGTAGCTGACAGTCTTCTCAAGTAGAAACACCATCAATAGCCACCTGCTGCAAAGAAACTTGGTAGCACTGACAAAAGTTGAAGATTAGGCAGTTGCAGTACCTTTCTTTGTGATGTAGAGGTTGGGAATGAAAGGCAGAGGGGCAAGAGATGCAGCTTTCATTTAAGCATGGTGTTCTAGTTGATTTTTCAAGTATTTACTAGGCCAGTGAGACTGTTTAGTGGGTAAAAGCACTTGGTATGCAAGTCTGACAAACTGAGGTCATGTTCAAGAGTCTGAAGAAAGAGAACCAGTCCCTGAAAGGTTTCATCTGGCATTCACATTCATGTGCACACATGCATATGTGGTCACACACACACAGAAAATAAAAAAAATTAAATAAAGTATTTATAGCTCTTAATTTGCTAAAAGTTACAATTTAAATAACACATGTATCTCATCTGTGTGTATGACATGAAAGCAAAAGGAGACTAGGGGGTGAGAGGAGATTACAAGGAAAAGGAAAAAAAGGAAAGAGGATTAAAAGGAGGGATTGGGAAAGTGAATATAATTTCAATAGCAAGATATACTTGAAAGAAATTATCTATAATTCATGGGTATCCCACATTTTGGCTTCTGTGGACCATATTAGATGTAAATGAATTGACTTG